>NW_028234440.1:20913756-20933916 GCF_977035675.1 Penaeus japonicus
TCTAGTTTTTCCCATACTCTTTTTGCTAGAGTATGGATTCTTATATTTATCGGTTGGATGTTATAATGTGCTTGCAATGTTGCAGCTGATGGTATATTCGGATACTGTGCTCCTGATGCCCATATAAGGGCTTTATTTTGAACTGCCTGGAGAGTTAGCACCTGTGTTTTTGATAAGGTGTTCATTGGGACTGGAGGGTACTCCATAATGGGTCTGATTAGGGTCTTATATAGTTTTGACTCTCTCTTTTACGTGGTTTGAAATCCCTCTGTTGGTGAGTCTAAAGCCGGGTTTACACGGTCGAACGGATCGTCGAGCCCGGTTGCCGAACCTACTTGTCGAACGGCTCGAAGAGCTTTCAGACGGTACATCGAACCTCAGTGTGCCTCGTGCTTTTACCACGTCAACATGTCTCTCGACCAGGACGATTTGATAGCCATTGGGTTAGCAGTGGGAGATAAATTGTGACACAACAACTTGCTTGTTGATTTAAAATTAGAGCCAGATGACTGGCGTAATTATTTACGTATGGATGAAGACACGTACATTGATATATTTCATTACTTATGAAGATACAAGTATGAGGAAGGCCATATGAGTGTCACTTTACGGTATTTAGTAACAGGAAGGTCACTTAATGATCTGAAATATTCAGCCATCATTTCCACTAGCTCTTTATCAGCTATCATACCAGAAACATGTGCTGCTATCTACAAGGTTCTTCAAAAAGAGTATCTAAAGGTAATTAATAATTTGTAAGAGTTGTATATTTCTAAATGTTTATTGATAACATATGACAACTGAAATTTAGTGACATTATAGTAAGCTTAGTGAAAAAAAAAAAAAAAAGTAAGCCTAACCTAAATAGGTTGAAAATGTGAAAATTATTGGAAGGGATTGGTAGCGGTACTTGGTGTGTTGAAATTACTCGAGATGAAGAATTCAAATGTACATAATTTATAAGTTTTCTAGCTATTATTGCAGTGCGCTGGTCCATTGCAAGTATCCTACAGTGATGTAGCTCAGACATATCTTTATGTACAGATTCCTTATATTTGATCAGATTTAGAGAGACTTTTGCGTGGACGTTTTACCTGCTGGCTCGTGTTCTGCAATCTGAAAGTAAAGATACATAAAATTGTGCTGATGTTTGGCTTAAGGCCCGTAGTAAAGAACCTGTCGGGTGTGGGGCGTCGGGAAAATGTGACGGGTGTCGGGTGTAGGGCACCCGTCTGCATGTTTGATAGTAAAGAACGTGTGTCGGTGGGCTTGGTTGTCAGTGATGCCAACCTGTTCAATGAGACGTATAGATCGGACGATTTTGGTAGCCTTGATCGATGTAAACAACACCTGAGAGCGCACAATTGAAACATGAATATAATTTTATTTATTATATTTCATTCACAAAAAAGCCGACTTTGTTTATCTTTCTATAATGAGACGTAGAGATCGGACGATATTGGTAGCCTTGATCGACGTAAACATCACCTGAGAGCGCGCATTTAAAACATGGAAAGCCAACTACTGAAGGTAAATATAATATTATTTATTATATTTCATGGTTCATTTACGAAAAAAACTATTTTGTTTGTCTTTCTGTAATTATCAACACCCATTAATTACGTTATCTTATTTTATAAATCGCATTAGTTTGCAAGATATGTTAATCATTACTACACAGCAATTATCAGTAACACATAATGATGAACCAGCCATTCTTTGTATTTAGATAGACAATATGCACATTACAAATCATTAGAAAAGTTTAGCAAGCACCACATACAAATATTATGTGTTGTCTATAATTTCGTCATCATTAAAAAAAAAAGTCATGCTTGAAATTCACTCTATTATTTTCCCATAATAGGTCTTTTATAGTCATAAAATCATTAACATGAATGTTAAAACAAATTGATCACGATCATATCGAAGACAGAATCATGTTTACTTAATATAATGGCAAGAAAATTTATTAAATTTGTTTTGGTAGACACAAATATTCCCACAATATAGCTTAAATCTGGCTTACTGATACCAAATAATCATATGTGCATATGATGCAGATTGAATGAAGTGCACTGATATTGATTTTATAGCTGAAACTCACTCTTACTACTTAAACAGATTAATCAAACCTAAAAATAATATTAACAATTAATTGCTCACCATTTAGGGAAATGATTGAATTTACAGAAACTGATTGTGATCTACTTTTTCCAGAATCCTTCTTTAACGCAAGACCAGCTGCTTAAACTGGTTATTTTGATTAAGGAAAGAGAGGGCATCCTCTTTTGCAAAATGACTGATCCAAGGCTTCCAAGTCAGAAGAACAAGTGCTGGCAGGAAATCTGTGATTTATTTAATGCCAGCAATCCAGAGCAGAATCCAAGATCTGTCAAGCAGATCAAAAGAACATGGGAATATATTCGCAGAAGGTAAACAAAAATATTTATTTACATGTATATACTTCTTCTATTTCTTACTGATTATTTAGTCATGTTAATAATATCATTCATAATTTACTGAAAATAGTTTCTTACTTAACTCAGCAAAATAAGTAAAACTTGTTTATGGATAAAAGGTATTCATAGAAAGAGAAAGAGTCAGCTCACCTCCAAGAAAGAAGGGCAACTGGTGGGGGACCACCACCAACACAAGGTTTCTCTGCCCCAAACATGGAGATTGCAAGGTCCATGCTTTGCAAAGATCTTGCCCTGGGAAACACAGCCGTGGAGTTTGGCTCTTCAGGTGTGTTATAATACAGTTGACACAATTATATTGATGAAGCGGTTGATAGTGAAATTGGTAACATAAAAATGATAACAATGAATGAAGGAGTATATATAATGTAAGCAAACATTCCTTGGTAAAGTTTACGAGTCATTATAGCAATCATTTTTTTATTGAAAAAAGAAAGATGCACGCATGTGTATATATACATACACATATTTATAACTTGATATTTGTTTTCTGAAACTAATTTTTATTTTCCCCCTACAGTGAACATCAAATTTGAATCCTCGCCTCCCTCCCTTCCAAGCCCTCATTCTTCTCCCTTTACTAACACCTCTATTCCATTCTCTAATCTTCCCTCTACCTCTCTTGAAATCCTTCCCTCAACCTCTTTTCAAATTCTTCCCTCAACCTCTCTCACAAGCCTTCCTTCAACCTGTTTTACAAGCCCTCCCTCAACCTCTTTTACAAGCCTTCCTTCAACCTCTTTTGCAAGCCTCCCATCAACCTCACTTCAAAGCCTTCCTTTATACTCTCTTCCAAGCCATCCAGGTTTTCCTGCCATATCGTCAATTCTTCCTCCATCCTCTACTGCTAATTTTGTTTCTTCCCTTCCACCTACTCCATCTCCTACTGATGCTATTCATTCTGTAAGCTGTACTCCTGTACCCACTCCTTCCCCAACAGAACCTTTCCCTTCACCTGGGCTTCTCGTCCTTCTTCTCGTACTGCACCAACAAGAAAAAGGAGGTTATCTGAGGAGGAGGCATATGCCCACATAAAGAAAAGGCAGGATGAACTACATCTGTTGAAGATGGAAGCAGCAAGGGAAGACCTCCTTTCAACTAGGGCTAAAAGGCAGTCCTATGAGGCTGCACAGAAAGCTGCTGAGGGTGTGGAAAAGGCAGCTAAGAAGTTTTCAGATGTTGTGGAGGTTATAGGAAAGTCTGTGACTACCCTTACAGCATCAACAAAAGAACTTCTGAGGGAAAAGCTGTAGTTGTAAAAGTTGTTTTTTCTGAATAATATTTACCTATTTTATAATAACATAGTGGTGAGGCAATGGGTGAACCATAGTATGAAGAGAAGTTCTCCATTTCAACATTTATCCTTTGTTCTTTTATTCCTTTTGGTGTTGGTTACCTTCCTCATTAGTGGGGGGGGGGGACTATATATGATTTATGATGTATAATGGTACAATAATTCAAGACAAAATAAAAAAATGGTAATTGGGATTTTGTTTTCATTTCTCCTGTAAATATTAGGATATTCAAACAGTTGTATTCTTAACATTTTATTAAAAAAATCTCTCAACAATTTCTGCCCTCCTCCTTTGTCCTTGCCGAGCTCCTTGATGGATGTTGGTAAAGTTTTCTTCCTGACTTTTTAATATAGTATCATCATTATCATCAGGAAGAAGGTTATTTTCAACAGCCAAATTGTGGAAGACAGCTGTGGCAGCTATAATATCCTGGGTGACTGCAAGTTTCGTTCTCACAGATATCCCGAGAACAGCAAACCTCCTCTTCCATACACCAAAGGCCCTATCAATACAGATGCGGGTCTTGATGTGTGAGGCATTGAAGTTCCTCTCCTTCTGGGTGCCAGGATTTAAAAACGGTGTTAAAAGATAGCTGCTGCAGGCATATCCTGAGTCCCCAAGTAGAAAGCCCTTGTAGCCCATATGTTGAAGATGGTGGCAAAAGGTTGTCTCATTAAAAATTCTGGAGTCATGTGCGCTTCCTGGCCAATTTACTACCAAAGTAGTAAATTTCAAAGAAGCATCACCTACCCCCATGACATTTATAGCAAAGTAATCCTTACGACACCTGTAAACTTCAGCATCTGGGCCACCTGGGCTTCTGATGGGGATCAGAGTTCCATCCATGCAGCCTATGCAACCTGGCATATTTGCATAGATTGAAAATGTCTGCATTACAGCAGCCTCTCCTTCTGTCTGAGGGAACTTTATGTGGAGAGGTGCAATTTCTTTTATAGCAGCCGCCACCCTGGCCACAAATGTGTTGACACTCTTCTGCGACATACTGGCTGTATCTGCAATGGTCAGCTGAAAATTACCTGTCGCAAAGTAACGCAGACCGACCAGCAGTTACAGCCTTGGAGAAATACGAAGACCTGTCAAGAAAAAAAAAAAAAAAAAAAAAAAAAAAAAATGTGAGGTTCCTATACGAGGCATTATTCCAGCTATTATAATCATAATGAATTCACACATAGAAGTTGTTGTTTTGAATGTTTTGAAAGTACAGTTATAATGGATATTTTATTACCTCTTCTGTCACGAGAAGATGGGAGTCTGTGGCGTATCTGCTCGAACAACACCTCGAATGCTGCTTTTGACAATCTGTACCTGCAAATACATAGTTTGGTAAATATATGCCATGGCCAATATTAATAAGAAGAGGAACAGGAAGTAAAAGCATATGCAGCATATATATATATATATATATATATATATATATATATATATATATATATATATATATATATATATATATATATATATATATATATATATATATATATATATATAACCAGGTGTATACTGAGTACTGTACCTGCTTTGAAATTCCTGTTCATTTAAATCACGGCAGGGGTTATTCCTATGAAGAAATATTCTTCTGCGTCTGTGCAGACCCAAGTGTTGCAGCTCCCTATAATCATGAATTTCATTCATGTCCTCCATTCTGATGGAAAGTAATGAAAATCATTATTGTAGTATTGCAATATATATATAATAATCTGACTAATAATAGTAATATTTACCAGAATTAAAATATGTAATAGCAAAATATCACTGATAAATCATGTATACTTACACATGAGAAGAAATATATGATTTGGATTTCATTAGCAATAACTAACGAAACACTAGCACAGCTCAAAAATATGTTCTTGACATTTTAAAAGAAAATTTGGAATGTCATATATGTACACAAACAAATAAAATTCCAGTAGCTATAAGCAATTATTTAGTATATATATATATGTATATATATGTATATATATATATATACATATATATATATATATCAAAGTGGGCTATAAGACTTTTTTTGATTTATGAAAAGATTAGTGAAAAGTTAAAGATTAAGAGATTAGAAAAAAAATAGACACAGCCTGTTGTGGCTGGGTACATGCATTCTGAACATATTTGGAGCTTGATTACAATGACAGTTCGTGCAAATAATTCATGCATTAATATTTATCGGCCTAATCGAATAACAGCTTACCTGTTGTTTCCAAAATGCAGTAAATGATCAAGATAAATAGAGATATTGCATTCACGTAGAACGAAGATCGCAAGTGGAAGGAAGTAGTTGCCAAAAAGTATTTTCGATGAATCGGGTTTTAATAGCAGATCTACACATCTAATTACTTTTATATATAAATTCACTGCGTAAATAACAAATTGCAATTATTTGTAACTTTAATATAAATTAAGATATTTCTTGAAGAAATAGAGTTGGTTTAACTGGCGGTATGTAGTAAGAATAAATCCTGAAATACAATTTTATCTTTTAAGTCTCGTAAACAAAAGATACAGATTTGTTTTTGACCAGACGATAAGATAATTTATATTATTAAAATTATATAATATGCACTATATTATAAAATATAAAACCAACGATGATGTCCTACCAAAAACAAAGTATTTTTATTGACAGGTATATCTGTGGGGAGGGGAAAGGCACCCGAGGAAAATTCCCGACGTTCCAATACTAATCTTTGGAATTCCCATTTTCTTTACTGCGAACACTGGACGGGTAACCCGTCACGACATGTTGTTTACTACGGGCCTAAGCCCCAACATCTTTCCTTTTTGCGTGAATGGTTTTTCGACGTTGTTTATGGTTATTGGTAGTGGCGATAGTTTGGCAGCTGATATCATCTCGAATTTGGTGGTGTTAGTTTTTATTTTCCACCGGTTTTCAAACTCATTGGTCTCTGATGGAGTTGTGTGTTTGCAGAGTCATCATTCCCTTAGATCTGCTCGGATGCATCACAATTTGTGTGATGTCGTCGGCAAAACATACGTAGTTGTGCTGGTGGGTTGTTGGAGGTAGCTTCGAGGTGTATAGAATGTACAGTGTCGGGGGTAATACACTCTCTTGGGGGACACCACTCAGGTGGTTTATTGACTCTCCAAGATACTCTCTGATCTTAATTTGGGCGGATCTTCCAGTTAGAAAACTGCTTAATGTTTTGGTAATTGTGTCTGGTAGTTGCAGGTCGATTAGATAGTGTTTTAACCCATCATGCCAGACTTTGTCAAAAGCTTTTGATACATCTCTCAGTGTTATGTTGCATTGTTTTCAGTGAGCTAGTGCATTCGCTATTTGTTTGTATGGTACTGCTATTTCTGATGTTGTGCCTCTGCTTTCTCTGAAGCCGTACTGGTTGTCATTTAGGGTGTTTTTGTCTTCCAGATATTCCAGTAGCCTTTGGTTGATAATCCATTCCAATAGTTTTCCAGGGATTTCGAGTAGTGAGATCGGTCGAAAGTTCTCCACTCTATTCGCTGGTTTCCCTGGTTTAGGAATAAGTCGGATTATAGCAGTTTGGTGATCATGTTAGGGAGGCGAGTGAGATCAGTTTTCTTTATCTTACTCTTTCCTGGAGCTTTATTTTTCATTTTCGTTATTGCCGTTTTGACATCACTGTTTATTATTGTTTTCGTGAGGTGGTTGTCATCTGTCAATCTGTTGAGATTGATGCTTGTATATGGCACCAGTTTGTTGAGGAATCTCTGGAGGTCTCTTAGGATGACTTCTTAGAATCATAAGTCAAACTGTTGATTTTCGTCATCTGTTATCTGGAATGCTTTAGTCCAATATTTGTTGTGCAGCTTTTCTTTGCCTGCAGCATCAAAGATTTTATTGTTCTGGGGTTCTATTATGTATGGGCAATGTGGGTTGTTGTTTCCCGTAAGTTTATTCAGTTTCCTCCAGAATGTTGCAGGCTCTGTACATAGACAGTTCATTGGTCATCCTTTCCCACTTTCGTTGCGAGAGTTGTCTTGTTTGTTCTCTGATTGACAGTTGTAATTGCCTGTACTGCCTTCTGTATTCGCTCCATCCATGTTTTTGTGCCTTTAGCTTAAGGGGCGACTCATCCTCTGACACAAACACACACAAAAGAAAAAAAAAAAAAGTAAATAAGAAAAAAGTATAAGGTCTTTGAACTAGAAACTTTCAGGGTATAGCCAAATTATGAATGTCGACTTTAGTTTAGCAAGAAAATATGGTATGTCATTCCGGCTTACGTTAAGATGTCATAACGTTTTCGTTACGTCACAGCTTCCTGTGGTGTTATTTTTTGTCGTAGAGACACCTGCTTATATATGGAAATACTCAAATACGATACGAAGAGCCTGTAATTTAGCTTTCTCTTTCTTTTTTTTCTTAATTCGCAATACGTAATGAGTTATCGAGGCCGTAAGAAGCATATTTGCGCGACGTCGCGCCGATCGCTATTATTTCTTCAATAAAATTTCCTAACACTCTAGTTTTTCACTTTACCGAAATAAACGAAGTTACACGATGAAGGGACAACCAATATGTATCATGAACGTTTACAAGAAGTTTTAATAATTTTTAAATGTTTGAGAATTTTTTGAATGTCAATTTTTTTAGTTTTGAGATACAGGCGTTTAAAGATTTCAGTACAATGTAGTGTAGCTATTTATTTCATGATTGGCATTACTTTCACACACAAAGCTTTCTGACTCATATTGATACTATACACAACGAATCAACTTGTAATTCTAATATGTAGTGCATATAAAAAAGAAAAACACTTCCGACCCACCATGGTGTCGTGTCCAGAAGTGCCTTGTTCAGCATTTTTTTTTTGCGCCTTTACCGACGAAATGCCTCACTGCTGGGGTGTCTTCCCATTACCAATTCCTTGGAGAGGGGCTTTGTTTTTCAGCAATGAGCGCCTTCCCTCTCCTCATTGACAATGCTCACCGAACAGGTGTACTACAGGTCCACCGCCGCAATCCCGGGCCCATATGTTTCACCTTCGGCTGCTTTCTTCTCCTCTACCTCCTTTGCAATTTCAAAATATGTCTTCTCAGATAATGGATGCATGTTAAAATTAGCACAGAAATCAAGCACTCCATGATAACCACTAGATGGCAAGGTGGCTTTCACTATTTTAGTGTGCAAGTCATATCTGCCAGTCGTAGAGATGGTCAACCCTTTATGTCAAGCTGCCCTTTTCAGGGAGCTATTCCTAACCCTACTCAATAGCAGTTAGAGACTTATGGAGGCCTCCTGTGTCCCTAGCCTACGCCCACCCTCCTACCTGGTGGAGTGACGCAGAACCGTCACGTGCCAGGGGAATCGTGGCTCGACACGTGGAAGCACTCCTTGGTCCCAAGCCTACTACAAGGGGGACTGGGGCTGTGCTCCTTGTCGGGACGAATGAGGGCGAGTCACCCCCCGCAGGTACTTCCAAGTGCCAGGAAGTGCGATGTGGTGAGAAAGAGAAAAAGCGGACAAAAAGTCGGCTCTTTCAATTTATATCACCTGTCAACGGTATGTTGACGGGCGCCGAGGAGGGGTAATACAAGTTGACAAGGGTAGTGTTCAGGGGTAGAGGGCACTAACTGTAAGAGAAGGCCTAGCCAGGGTCGCGGCAGTGTTGCCGTTGTATCGCCAGTGAGTGGCGATGAGCGTTTACTTTGCGTACCCGATCGAGTCGTCGTACGTTTTCTATCAATATGGACTGCGATAACTCTACCAGTTGGGTAGAAATGTTTAACTTATTGTTCTTTACTTAAGCAACGAATAAATAGTCAAAAGAAGGAATTTCTTTAAGCAATAATACAAATAATATTACTGCAATAATAATATGAATAAAATGTGAAAATAAATATAGGACATTGTTTCCCAAATTTATTGAAAAATAACAAAATTTACAGAAAATATAACAATATATACAGAAGAATAAACAAAATGCCTAAATATACAAACAAAAATAAGAAAATAACAGATACTATATAGATTCAAGCATTGCCTTTGATGGCTTGAAGTTGTAACATCCACCTGCATCCTGCACAGCCTCTGATAAAACCACCAATGCCTGCAGAGCAGGCATTAGCAGTCTATTGCGTGTGTCTGTTTTTATCAGATTAATTTTAGAAAATAATCTCTCTGCCGAGGCATTGGTCGTAGGCAGGCCCAACACCTGTAAAGCAAAAGAACTTAAATTCTTGAACATCAAATATCCCTCATTGTTCTCAATGAGGGAAAGTTTATTATAAAAAAAACAATAATGTTTCTTTCTTCAATCAATTCTAGAGAAATATTAATGGTATCTAAGTTTCTCCATTCATTATCTAAAACATGAATGTCATTTGTATAAACTCAGGATAAAATATTAATAAAAACAAACAATGTTGGCAGTGAAACCCTACAGTTGCCACTAATAAGTTTGTTTGTTTTTTACTTAAAAAAGATGCGTAGTACCAAAGCTTGTTGTTAAAATCAAACCCTTTTCTCAACTGCTGTGTCATAGAAATACAAAAATCTTTGCACCGTGTCATGACATCGTTTTATCATGTCGGGCCGTCTGTAATACTCAGGAGTCTGCAGTAGACCGTGAGCTGCTGCACCCAAGTAAATTTGGTGTAAAGGAACATGATTTGTTTCACAGCTAGGATCAAAAGTTGACAGGTCAGCCTTGTCAACACACTCTTTTTTACAAAAATAATACAAAATATTTCTTATATAATCTTATCAAACACCCATGCAATAAACGGATAGAGATTCACACGATTAAAAGTCGGTAAAATAAAATTGAGAAAATTAAAAAAGAAAAATACTAATGGGTCAGTAATACCTTTAATTATTAATTCAAGAGACTCCAATTTTTGTTTCTTCAATTTCTCCTGTAAAATACAGCTTCAATGCCTCCCACTGCTCCAACACTCTCAACTGCCACCTCGTTTGACAGGCATGGAGGATTTTGTGTGGCTTCAACTCAAGAAATACCTGTATCTTTTTAAACCTGTTTTGCCTTTTAGCACTATGGGCAAAATGATTGTATATTAGTCTAAGTAGATCTCACACTGTCGAGGAAGTGCCTTCGCAGCTTCTGAGGAACAGAGATGAAGGCTATGGCAAATGCAACGAAAAATGGTAATTCCGGGGGCTGTCTCTTTGAGGCGACTTGTAATAGAATTATGCTCCCCCATGGTATTGCTGGCCCCATCTGCTGCAAACCCAACGGGATTATTAATGGGAATAGAGTAGGCATTAAGAGTCTCTACAATGAGTCTATACAGATTTTCACCTGTGGAGCCACCCTTTTCGTTGTCGCCATATACATTGAACAATTCCAGAGTTCCAGTTTTCATTAATTGTGTGTCTTTGTCATAAAAACTAACAAGGAGGGTCATGCATTTTAAAGAACTAACGGCAGTAGACTCATCTATGACGATAGAGAATTTGTGTGTTTTTAGTTTGCTGACCAGTTCATGATTTAGTGTGTCTGACAAGGCTTTTGTAACATCTGTACATTTAGTTTTTTCATGTTAAGATTCTGGGCAATTTTAGAGTCAGGGAACATTGTTTTTGAGAGTTGGACGAGGTGATCTGCCAGGGTGAATGGAAGGTTATGCTCAGCCAAGAAACATACCATTAGAATGGTGGCGAGCTTTACTCCCATGGCGATGTCCTCATGGGCACTGCTGGTGTCGGTGAGGCTTCGTCCCCTAAAAAATAAAAACAAACTGTAATTTGGAAGCTATACATTATTTAAATAACACCGCACTTATCAATATAACGAATGAAGTTTTTGTTATTATCCAGGTCTTCATTGTGCACTATGGGCATAGATAACATTGAGCTATGTTGTTACATTATTACTATTCATCATTATGAATAGATACATTACTAACAATACTGTTATACTTGTAAGTAAAAACACATTTCCAATTTTAGTTTCATCGTACACAATTGCCAATAATCTTTACTTGATAAAATGTATTTTACCTTATGCCTTTTGATGGTTGTCAAATTAGCGAAGAATTCCGCATGGCAGGTGGTGCAGCTGGCCTTCGTTGGCTCATTCTGGACTGGAGTTAGCCAAGGCGTGAACTCATCCAACGCGAGCCACTCGTTCCTAAACTTTCGTTTAGTTGCCATAACGCTTTGGAATATAAAAACACCTAATTAACACATACACCATTTATAAGAGTTACTCCTTATTAAATAAGTTTTCTTTAAGTCATAATAAACGGTCCGAGTATTTATAGGATTATTAACTAAAATATTTCTATATGTCTAATATTAACCTTTATACAAAAATACAAGAAATAACCGAATTATCTTACCGAACATTGTACAGATATCGAGAGAGGTAAGCTTCGAGAAAACGAAATCGGTGATAAGGACGTGAAAGTGTGCTTTAGCGTACAATCAACAGCCAAATGCCGGTTTGTGTTCTTTAAACCCTTCTTGTCAACACCTATAAGCTACGTGTATACAAATTTATTAACTACAGTAATTGTCTAATATACTGATAAAATGACAAAATTCCTGCTAAATATTCTCATTGTTTTATAATTGCTATTATTATATATTTCTTGAATCAAAATACCATAGATTTCGTATTATGAATTATTATGAAATTATTGTATGCTCTATGTCAAACGCATATTTGTGCATTATCAGACCCAGTAAAGGAAAAGTAAATATTGTAATAATTTGCAGTATTTATAGAAAAATATGAATTTGTCAGAAAAAAAACGTATTCGAAAATGAGGATGGGGATGGAGACGGCGTAGCCTCAGTGGGTTGCCAGATACCGTATTCATCTCCAAATTTCGCCAAAACGGATTCGCTGGGTCGCGGTAAACCACGGTTACTTGACGGAGCTCTCTGTGCAGTGAGTTGGTCAAACGATCTCGAATTTGGTTATGATTATAACCCTTTTTGGATGGCTGCTCCAGCTACAAGTGAGGAGCTGGACAGGTGATGTTTGCTATAACTCTCACCCGTTTAGGTTGAGTGTCTCTCGCAGGTAAGACAGGTGAGACAGGTGAGGTGGGGCATAAGCGTCACCCCCTTTGCGTAGCGTGACCTGAACTCGCGAGTGTCACGAAGGTTCAGGTAGGCTGCTGTTGGGTTGCTTCTGCTCTGCTCCTGTCTGATGTTGTCTCTGAGTCTCTCTGCTTTGTCTGTGAAGTGCTGCTGTGTGGTGCTATGGGTATTATTTTAAACTTGTTTATGTTAGTCTGTATTTTCCATTGGCACTCAAAGGTGTTGATGTTGTGAATAGCTCGTTCTGTTGTACGTTTCATGAATTGTTGTGATTTAGAGGGGTGAGAGATTATCTGCGTGATATCATCTGCATAGGAAATACAGTTGCTGTATAGTGTGGGCGGAGGTAAATCGGCAGTATACAGGATATAGAGGGTTGGCGAGATTACGCTTCCCTGTGGTACTCCAACTCTCAGGTGGATAGGGATGCCCAGGTGTGCACCCAGGCGTATTGTGGCAGTCCTTTCGTCCAGGAAATTACAGAGGAGTTATGTTAGATGTGTAGGGAGTTGTATTAGTGTTAATTTGTATTTGAAGCCGTTATGCCAGACCTTATCGAAGGCCTTGCTGACTTCTCGAAGTATAATGTTATTCTGGTGCTTGTTAGCGAGGCCGAGAGCGATCTCCCCGTAAGCTAGGGCGATAGCGCTCTCGGTCCCCCTGTGTGGGCGAAAGCCGTATTGCCTACTGTTGTGTTTGTTGTTGTTTTCAAGGTGGTTAATGAGTCTGCGTGTTATGACTCGCTCTAGTAATTTGCCTGGAACTTCTAAGAGTGAGATGGGGCGGTAATTCCCCACCTCGTGAATAGACTTCCCCGGTTTGGCAATAAGGTTGAGAATGGCGTGTTTGAATTTCTCGGGGAAATATCCTGTTGCCAGTGACGCATTGAAAATTCGGCGTGGATTTTCGATCATATTGAGTGGTAAGTTTTGGATAATGGTTTTGTTTATGGTGCTTGCTCCTCGTGTTGTGTTTTTGGTGCGTCATATTGTGTTAATTATTCTTCTGTTGTGATGGGAGACCGTCCTCTGTGAGAGTTGTTAGTCTAATGATGTTCTCTAGGAGAATTTGGTGTTGATGGTGTTGCAGGTAGTGTGTTACCTCGGTTTCTGTGGTGTTATCGAATCGGGCGTTCTCGGCGGGAGATATTTGGAAGTTCTGTTGCCAGAACTTCCTATGGAGTTGCTCCATCTCTTCCACCGAGTCCACCTCCTGTCGATTTGCGTTGTATAAGTGTCGTAGTCTGTTTGTTCGATCCCATGAGATTTTTGAAGGTGCTCCAAAAAAAATTGGGATCTTTTGAGTAGTGACATAATTTAGTCGCGAGTGTATCCCAGTGCTGTTTGCATAACGATAATGATGTTGATTATAACCAACTTATAATACGCACACAAACATTTATTTACAGAATTCATCATCTATATAAATTTGAAAAAATAAGTTGCATCATCTACATTAATCTAAACATTTCCATCCGCCCGCACAACTTTATATAAAAATTTCACATTCGGTAATCACAAGTCTTGTACATATTCTGTTCACCTTTTTTTGTGGTCACTTTTCTATTTGATATGGTCTCTCCTCTGTGTGTTTATATGTCTGTCTGTTTCTTTTTTTTTTCCTCTCCCATTACTCTCAATAGAAAAAAGTGTAGTATAATAGGGCCATTATCATATCGGTGACATGCAAAATGGAATTGCAATGTTTTTCTTTTCTCGGAGATTTTCCTGTGGCGATTTCGTCTGATCAACTTCTGTTTTGTAGTGGTGCGCCTATGCGTGCATACACAATCGTTAACAGGGGAAAATATATATATAAACAAACAAACATACATGTGAATGACAAAACAGATCATGTACATGTTAAGCTGTCCATATGATTTGATGAAATCAAATGGATATATTATGAATATCTTCCATGGTGTGGTGGGAGACTTACTTGCAAATCTTTCCCTTCTTACTTGGACACATGATCAAATTATAAACATTCTAAAAAAAAAAAAAAAAAAAAAAAAAAAAGCAGCGAGGTGTACTAGATTCAGAGCTTAGTGCAGTTGATGTTTAAGCATTTGGTCTCCCAGTCAAATCCTATGCTCATTTCTATACATGAAACACACACAGACAAATATTCATTTCGAAATAAAAGCCAAAAATCAAAAAAATGGATCTGCATAAGTATGTTATGACTCATACCCTATTTGATATCTCATGCAACACTAATGTAACTGCTCGCCAGACCTTCCCGTGCTGTAGTGTAAAGCTTCACGTAATTTGCACCGCTAGGCATCACCCTCGAGACTTCCTTTCGCTCGTGCAATTTAGATATTTTTTTGCAAAAATTAGGGACGTCCATTGTGACAAAAGTACCAGTAATATAATTCAGAATTTTGTTTTTTGACTTTGGCTTATGTCGGAACGGTGTTTCTGCAATGGCCAGTCAGCAAGTCGACAAACATTGCATATTTTATTTCAATATAATAGTAAAAACTGCGAAGAAAGTATCCGTCGAATGCACCTTGGGTTTCATTATTCTTGTATAGTTTTTGCTTATCATTCTCGCAATAGAGAGACGAAGAGCGAGAACGAGAAATAAGTAAGAGAAAGGGAGAGGAATAAAGAGAGGGAAGGGGAGGGGGAGGAAAGGAAGAGAGATAGAGGGATAAGAGTGGAGAAAACTTTAACAAGTATTTAGAGAGAAAGAAAGAACAAAATAAATGTTGGGAAGGTTACGTTGCGATAAATAATTATGGCGACAAAGAAAGTACAAACGAAGAGAGAGTAGAGCGAGAGAGAGGGAGGAGGGGGGTGGATGATAAAAAAATAATAAGCACACTAAATACATGATGAAGATTATAAACATTACAAAAAATAAAAAATAAAAAAATAAAGTAGAGAAGAAAACACTTATGATTCGCATTCAAGCATCTATTTCCGTTTCGGTAATCTTTATTCCTTTATTTATTCTTCCCTCCCTTTTGCGGTAACTTTTCTATACTATGCTCTCCTCTCTCTTTCTCTCTCTCTCTCTATCTCTTCCTATCCTTCCCTCCCTCTTCCCCCCCCCCCCTTTCTCTCTCTCTCTCTCTCTCGCACGTTTGTGTGTGTGCTGGTGATTGCGTGCATGTAACAGTAGTAGAGGTACTGCATTAGTACTGAAATTCAACTCCAGGGAGTCCATATATAGTTTCCTCTCATAGAATTAGGAATTTAACATCCTGGAATCCCCCGGACACAAGATATTTCACTTTCATGTTGTACTTGTCATGCAAATTGTAAACTGAATCTATTCATTAATTCTTAGCTAATGACACATTTTCGCCGGAGGTTATACTTACTCGATATAATTTCTTTAATTGTATCCTTATTCATATAAGGATATTTAACATTTTTATTATTTTCATCATTATCATTATTATATTCGTTGCTAATTAATATTGTTAGCGTTTCCATTAAAAATATTCAAATAATCGGTGAATATTTACTTATTACTGTCAATAACAAGGATGGTGATGATATTTACAGTAATGGTGATTATTGCTATAGTAACAATAGCGATGATGATGATGATAATAATAATAATAATACTTATGATGGAGATCTTAAGATAAACAATGATAATGAAAAAAATAACAACTTTAAAGATCCGACTACTGTTACTTAGGATAAAACAACTATTTTCGCAATATCTTCTTAACTCTCCACGCTGTTAAGCAAAATCTGCAAAACATATTGCGAAAACAAATTCACACGAGGGCGTAGTGGTAATAAAAAGAGTCATAAAACGCCCTATGCCATATACCTGGCCAGTCACTGCAAAGACGTTTATGAATTTCTTGCTGGCTAGTGTGTCAGTCAAGTAGAATCGTAACGGACTGGTTATTGTGTCGGCCCTTAAGACTTGGGCCGCAATGGACAGGTGACGCGACACAGAGACGTTGCTTTTTATTTTCACTGATTCAGTAGTTGAAACTGTAATTTATATATATATATATATATATATATATATATATATATATATATATATATGTATTTATATTTATATATATATTTATATATATATAAAATATAGTTATATATATATATATATATATATATATATATATATATATATATATATATATATATACATATATATATATATATATATATATTATATATAATATATATATATATATATATATATATATATATATATATATGTATGTATATATGTGTGTGTGTGTGTGTGTTTATAGAGAGAGAGAGAGAGAGGGAATGATTTTTTTTTCTTACACATAGTTTATTGTTTTATGAATATTCATTCTTCCTATGAACACACACACACAAGTACAATGACATGTGCAGAAACATGAAATAAACCACGCAGTTACCTTGTAGTGGCTGCTTATTTCTATTTCTTATAGACACACATACATATATGTATATAATATATATATATATATATATATATATATATATATATATATATATAATGTATATATGTATATATATTGTGTGTGTGTATCTTTTTTCTTTCTTTCTTTTTTTCTTTCTTTTGACTATCGAAACTGGGATTAATGTTTCATCAGCTCTAATTTAACTTTATTGTGGTCTAAAGAAAAGAAATAAGTCACGGAGACTGGGACGTGCAGATTAATCCTTTTAATGCTGTCGCATCTTCCAGTTGTTTTATGTATGAGCTTGACGTCAGAATAAATAAATAAATAAATAAAATAAAATAAAAATAAAAGGAAATGAAAGAGACAAGAAAGGAGAGGGAAAAGAAAAGAAGACGAGGAAGGGATTTAAGAAAATAAGATGAAGAAGACAAAGATAAGGAGAACAGATTTGTCTCTGTTCGTTAATTCTAGTCTTTTTTTTTCCTTTGGTAATTGAAGCCTTGTTGCATACATAATAGATGTTATATCCTCCTTTATAGTATAATGGACCAATTTACTCATTCAAACACATAAGCCTAACCCCCACACATGCAAACTTGCAAACAGTGTTGACAACCCAACTCAAAACCTTTAAGTTATTTTGCTAAGTTGTTGCTTAAGTTAAGCCTGTAAGTAATCGTTGCACAGAGAATACTGAGCTTTCTTCATGAAGTTATTGATTAACATGATTATTTCCGGTCGTCGATAGAGAGGTTATAATAGTTGGTATGTATTTTCTGAAATCATCTGTACGGTTGTTCATTAATACGGAAAACAGTTTCGTTGTGTTGAAATGTATTATGAAGTGGTGTATAGGGAAGGGCATTATACTTCCTTTCGAATTCTTGCTCTCTCTATTTCCATCCTCTCTCTCTCTCTCTCTTTCTCTCTCTCTCTCTCTCTCTCTCTCTCTCTCTCTCTCTCTCTCTCTCTCTCTCTCTCTCTCTCTCTCTCTCTCTCTCTCTCTCTTTCCTGTCCAAGATAAGTTGACGATTTATCTCTCATTCTTTATTTTGCAACAAGCTAATGCAAAAACAAAAGCTTAAATTTGCATCATATCTACATCTAAGTTTTAAAAGAAAACGACAACAACACGAAACAACAACAGCAACAAACACACGCTAAAGACAAAGAGACGTAAACATAAGTGTAAAAGAGCAATGTACATATCAAAGATTAAAAATAAAAGATTTTAATCGGATTATGCTATGTCTTTCATAAATGCGATTTATAACTGATCATGCTATTTCATATTCATATACACTCACACATAGGCACAGGAACAAGACAAAAGGAAATACCCAAAATTATAGTTATATTATGTTTATTATTTTCGATACCGTCATAACGGTTAGCATCATTAAAATAGGTTGTAAGTTGACATGATGATGAATAACAAATCGAGATATCTTTTATGATTTGATAACAAACGCCATGCAATGAAGCAAGTGATAAGGTCCATATAACTCCACGTAAGCTTTCAACTTCTTCGTATTTCATTTCCCAGCTTATAAGCTTGCAAAGACCTGAGTTGTATGAGTAAGACTACAAATAAAAAGCTTGAATACAGATTATACTAGAAGGTCAGTGTACTGTGAAATGTGGAAGAAACGAAGATTAAACTTTGCAATGAAGTTTACAAGCAAGCACGTGTGCATCAGAATGTCATGTGCTACAGCGTTTCAGACCAGCTTGCATGAAATATTCACAACTTTATAATTATTTCATTCCATCTGATTTACTAGAAGATATACGCTATATCTTTAATTTGGAATATCGCCTCCCCGCGCTGAAACAGTTTGTTGGGATAGTAAATGATTGATGGAGAACGCTATAAAGGTGAATGTCTTGCAGTTTGTCTTGGTAGAACGCCCTTCCTTCTCAAGGTTCGATGTTTCCTGTTCCCTCTTGAACTAACTTCTATAATGGTATCCTTCCAATTATCTGAAGTGATGCTGGTATAACGAATCTTATAGTGCGGAGGCTTGCTCTGTAGGAAGCTGTGCAAGATTTTAATTATTATGCAAATTGAAAAATATCAATCAATATTTCTAAAGTGTGAATTCGCAGTAAAGTATTGCATGACTTTGTTAGAGTTTGGGATGGATGGTTCATCATAAACTTGTGGCAAGGTTTACTAATCTCTTGAACAAGATGTAGTGATTACTATCCGCCTTGATCTTAAATAAAACAAACGAATTTTGATTAAGGGGGGTTCATACCAATAGGCGAGGGCATATTTGAAATTATCTGACTTTTATGGGGCAAAACACATTTTCATATATGAAAAAAATATATAGAAAAGAGAATCAGAGCTTTAGATATCCACGCTTAGAATCAATAGGACTATTGACCCGCACTTTTGATCGTCTGTCGTGCTGTAGTGTTTAGCACGATTGCCTCTAAAGCAATAGACTCGGGTTTTAATCTAGGCGGAGACTAACTTAGCAATCGATTTTCTCATTATTATTATTATTTTTTTTTTCATATTATTAAGGAGCTTGTATATTGATACTAAAAATGTTATGTAATAAAAATGAAACAAGGACAAAATAACGCGATAGTTAGAATCCCGGTAGTGTCTAACTTTTTAAGATTCTTTCGTTCTTCATATATAAAGAAACGCTTACATAACTAGGCGATAAATATTCACATAATGATAATGATAATCATAACAAACAGAAACAACACATCATGGCTTAGTGAGCAGTAAAATCAGGGCCATTGCAATATAGATGATTTGCAAATTGGGTGTACAAAACATATGATGCAGTAATTCCTCTGTTTAGCTCCTGCTCTCCTATTTCCTATTGACACGTGCACATACAATCGTAAACATAAACAAATGGGAAAACAGACTTTAATAACAGGACAGTTTGGACTAAATTAGATAGATTAATAATGCCCAAATATTATTAACATTTTCCGTGGTGTATT
>NW_028234440.1:20934016-20939016 GCF_977035675.1 Penaeus japonicus
ATAAATATGTCCTTTTTGCACTAACTCTTTAATCATATTTTAAAGTCAAAGAAACCCAGTAATTAATGGATGCATATGAAATAATTTATACTTGACTTGCAATTATGCATTGCAATGTAGTTCGCTAATGCACATTTATATGCCATCTACATAGCACAGTTGTGAAAATTTAATTATCTCTTCTATGTTCTACATTCATGAACGCAAGTCATGTTACAATTTAATGACCGCTACAAGTCATGATGGAAGTTATATTTTGTTATGTGATACATTCTAAAATACATCAAAATTGCTTTGTAACTTTATAAAAACTTTTTTTTTATATCCTTTGATTGGATCCTCTAAAAGGTATTTTCGCTTTATTATCCTTTACATGATGAAAAATAGATTATTTGAATTAAAATGTGATCACAAATTGAGAGCAAGCTTCGTATAGTTGTCTGTAAATTATACATAAACTTTGATATACACAGAAATGTTGGATATATACGACATACATGATGTTCATGCTATAGTTGCAAATATATGCTCTGTAGATACAGTCTACTCATATACTGCATATCATTCTCTGGTGCGTTCAGTATAATCGTTATAACATCTGATCTCTAGGAAACATACACATCCTCTGTTATAATCGTCCAATATACATTCATGGTTTATCATCAATATCGCTCCTCTGACAGAGCTCCCTCGTTCTCTCCCTTCCCCTCTCATTCCTTATTCCAAATTTCGTGTTTCAAGTTCAATTTATTCGCCCAAACGCTCTCGCTGATGACAGGAGAGAAATGTATGTACATGCACGCATGCAAAGGGGATTCAATTGCCCAAAATGCTGCTTTAGAACACGTTAGAACACGTTGAACGAAAAGAGCACAAGAGCAAAGACAAGAGCGACGCCGAAAACGACTCTTGCCACCGCTAGCATCTTCCGGGCATCGGGTTGCCTCCGAAGGGGCTGCTCGCGCCGTGTCCAAAAGATCTTGCTGTCGTCGCCGTCCTTGGTGTTGGCACCGTGAACGACGGGGTTGCTCATTACCAGGTGCATGGTGATGATGAGCGACACGTAGATGATGAGGTAGAGGTACCACTTCTCAATCTGCTTGTTGTAGGACGTGACGGGCAGGGACGAGAGCGCCTCCGTGTACAGCGAGACCAGCACCAGCAGCGTCGTCAGGCTCATCGTCCCTCGCTCGGAGAAGGACTCGGCTGGAATGAAGAGCGTTCCGTATGAGATCGCCAGCAGGAGCGAGGTCGGTACCAATGTCGTCCAGACGTGCTTCTCGTACCGCCGTTCCAGCCGGAAGGAGAGCATGGCTCTGTTGTCTGATGTGTTGAGATGCCAGTCCGTGAGGAGGTACTCTTGGAGCTGTTGCTTGTCCTGGTAATGGAGTGTGTGCTGGAGGAAAAGAGTGTTTTCGGCTCTGGCATTGGTGACTCTGAGGGAAATATTGCAGATCTGGCTGTCCCATGGGTACATTTCCAGATCCAGTGGGCATTTGAACCTGGGCATGATCTGATCTTCAAGTACGAGGGAGTTACTTGCACCAGGGTACAGCACATCTGTAATGTTAACATAAACAAAGGAATAAGTTTTGTATCCTCTTCATTTAAATGATTTTTTACCATTTCATCTATACATACACACAAATGAATGTAAATCACCACTTACCATCAATTTTACGAGATCCATTGGTCTGTCTCACTATATACACAGCAGGGCTGCTAAAAGGTCCTTGGTCCACCATATCATTCCACTGTAACCTGGGCACCCAAACCACCTCACTGGCATCTCTCTCTCCTCCGCTGGTCACCATGTTGGTGGATGCTTCATCACGTAGATTTAAGAATTCTATTCGTCTATCGTACCACTCCAGCTTGATGTAAATTTTGGTGACAAACGTCATGGTTTTGAGGTCCAATTCCACATGTTTGAATATTACACTGAGGTTGAAGATTATTGGTGGGGGTGGGGGTAACTGGGGCAGATAACCCACTGGCAGAGAAACAGTCTCACAGTAATGCTCATCACTCCAATCCTGACAGTCAGACACCAGGTTGCATCGATTGGACAGTGACACACAGGAGCCATCGTTGCAAGTGTATTCACTGTTACTGCAAGTGCTGAGCGTGAGCATCTTTGGACCTAGACTGTAGGTGCAATAGAGATCTTGAGCGGTCACATTCCACTCCCGACGTCCCAAGGGCAAGGAAGTGCTTTGGATGGTAGCCATCATTCCCTCGCGGTATCGATGGGACAGAACCCAAAATGTCCCCTCTTGCAGGATCTGAGCACCAGCCAAGCCGACAAGGTACATGGGTTGCTGCTCATTGGTCGAAAGCACAAAGTCCTTGTAGTCCTTGCTGCTGGTGGAGACATCGCAGAGGCCATGCAGGTGAAAAATGTTGTGCTGTCCCTCGTACTCACCTAGGTAACAATGTTCAGTTTCAGTAGAGACAACCCATTTGCCATCGCTCCTAAGGGTTACAATGCCATTCTCCATCCTTCCATAGGTAGGACCAACCGTAATATTCAGCTTCAAAGAACTGTTGCTGGTGAGGTCGAGAAGAAATCCGGTGGTTTTGTTAAAGAATACGTTTATGTACAAATACTTAGTATCAGAGTACGGACTGGCACAAATACTGGGCGCATTTTGCAGCATATCTTTGATAAGTTCCGTCTCCTTCTGTGAGTTTGGTACAGCCAAGACCATGCCCAACTTCCCCAGTGCCGCCGTGGCAGCGCTGAATGGAACTCGCTCCCAGAAAGGGAAAAACTGCTTGCCGAAATGCTGGCAGAATGAGGTGTTGATGAAACGCACCCTGCCATGGGCTTGCCAGACTGAGGAGCCCCACGGTAGCAAGTCGCCGGGGGGGGAGGCGGCTTCACACTTGGCCACATCTGAGACTTCTTGGACACTCAGCGCCCGCGCCCACACGCCCACCCGATCCAGACGACCACTGAAGACCTGACCTAAGCTGAAGCCTCCTCCTGGTTCATCTTGATCCTGACCTAAGACTACAGTGCCGCCCCAGAGGACCTCGCGAGCCTTTCTCGCCCTGAAGGAGTGAAGCATTACTGTTATGTCGGACAGAAAAAAAGGATTTATGTATAATGTGTGCTTTGATAATTCCTTCATTAATCACTTCATAACATCAACGTCTGAAAATATATAAGATCCATATCTCTTTTTTACGACATATGTTTATATATATATATATATATATATATATATATATATATATATATATATATATATATATATATATATACATCTATATCTATCTATCTATCTATATATCTATATATATACACACACACACACACACACACACACACACACACACACACACACACACACACACACACACACAGAGTTAGGAACATGCTTACTCAGTTTGCATCAGCTCGCCGTGATGGTATATGTGAGTGAGGTTCCGTTTAACCACAACGCACAGTTGGTGCCACTTATCAGGGTAAACCTCCAACGGAAGAGCGACACAGTCTCTTTTCAAACAAAAACGTGGAGACATATTGCAGACACCTGTAAATAAGAGGCATGAATGACTTACTGATTTTTTTTTTAAATCATACAGTAACAGCGGGAGTATTTATAGTACATCCCTGATTAGATTTGAGTCTATTGATAGGGAATACTATTCTGACCGCTTTCACTGTAGGATAAGAACAGAAAATTTAAGTTTTATCTTTACTAGATAAATAAATAGACAAATAATAGAGAAAGCATCTAATAGCAGTCATGATAATGATGGTGGTAGGGGTAATGATGATAATGGTGATTATAAGGGTGATAATGATGATGGTGACGATCATAATGATCATCATGGCGGTGGTAGTGATGATGATGATAACGATAAGGATATGAATAAGGATATTGATGGTGATGGTTGTGATAATAATGATAATGATAACAATATCATTAATGATTATGATGACAATGATGATAATAATGATGATGGTGGTAATGGTAATGATAGATAAGATGTGCTAACACATGAATCTTATTAACCTGTCAATCAACTGGATAATAAAACACAAAAATATGTAAATAATCATATATCAAGATCGTTCTCTGCAAAATCATTACGATACATTAATTACATGTCATGATTATACAACGGATATGTCAGAGAGTGTTACGAATACATAGCATTGATACAGTAGAGTGTGATACACAACCAACATTGGTAATAAATCTGAATTTTTAAGTAAATTCAGCAAGTAGTCTACTATTTTGTCTTATATATCATCAACTGTATTTAGTGTTTTGAAAATAAAGTTTTGTTTCTGCTCAACCCCTTCCGTTTGATATGAAAACACGACCCTTCTTCCATTAGTAATTCGTTAGTTAATCTCTTGTGCAGAATGTGGGGATCGTTGTCAGATTTTTCATGTGATATATAATGGCCCATGCTATGGCGACTGCGAATGACGTGGAATTATGTCAGAGGTTTAAATTTAGGTCTTATTTTGGAGAACTGGCTGATCGCGAGCACACATATAAACGTACATATAGACGTAAACACACTAACACGCATACAAACAGACGTAACACACACAGGCGTAAACACAGTGAAATAAACATATAAAAATATACATGTAAACATACTTGTACTCAAAACACAAACATAGCCAACCGCAGCTATCCATCATCATTAGTATTCATTATCATGGTTGATGATCAGAACTATTACAGTTACTTGCTTATACACACCACTAAGTTATTTTATCATTCAGCTATTATATTATAAGTATATATCATTATGTGATACCACAGTGTACTAATCACCAAATTGGGGATTCGATCCAACACCTAGATTGCTACAATATAGCATCTTATCATTATTGCAATATCTATACTGTAATATCAAAGAAATTAACAAAACATATAAGCAATTCCATTAGCTCTGTTATTAGCAAAGAAGTGTGAAAAGAACGACAGTGTACCTGTATAAAGGTTACTATGTGACACAGACTGTTC
>NW_028234440.1:20949016-20951516 GCF_977035675.1 Penaeus japonicus
ATGTGTGTATGTGTGTATATGTATATATATGCATATGTATATGCGTATATATGTATATGTGTATATATGTATATATATGTATATATACTTATATAAATTATAATGCATGGGCACATTATAATTCACGTGAATGTGTGTGCACGCGTGGACGCTGATGTGTATGGGTGCTGTATGCATGCATACGGGGGTAGACAAACGCTTGGAGTATGTGCATAATTGCTTATATAGAGGCGTCTACGTTGTACATTCTGCATATCTATATATAGTAACGAATATAAGTGCGGGCAAGGGAGCGTACATAAACATGCAAACATGCATTGTTGCGTAGGCCCTGCACGTATATATAAACAAATGCCCATTCTCACATGAGTAGACCGGAAGGTCGTGAGATAGATCGGTGGTTACAAAGATCTCCTAATAACATGTGAGACTAACTCAAACGTGTTATTGGAGATTAATGGTACCTCCGGACTAAAACTACTCCCCCGACCGTGCACAAGGCAGACAGGTGGGGGTACCAGGCCACACACCTCTTAAATATGATTTCCCAATCAAGACAACAGCCCTCATTCCCCGGAAGCGAAGGAGCCCCTGGTCACGGCGGCGATCAGGATCGCTCCGGAGCAGAGGGCGCTAAGAATCTCCGGTTAGACCCAGGCCGCCTAAAGATGATGAACTTATGCACATACAATGTAAGGACCCTGAGAACAGAATCTGATCTTCTGACACTGCTTGAGGAACTTTCATTTATTAAATGGGATATTGTAGGACTTTCTGAAGTTAGGAGACTAGGCGAAGAGCAGAAATTACTAAATGATGGGCACTTATTATACTGGCGAGGTAAACCCTTGGATAGCAAACAAGAATCAGGAGTAGGTTTCTTAGTTCACAAGCGACTTGAAAAGAATGTTAGGGAATTCTATAGTGTGAGCGAAAGAGTGGTTTCTGTAATACTGAAACTAAACAACAGATATAGCCTAAAAATTATCCAAGTGTACGCTCCTACCAGCAGTCATAGTGATGAGGAGATAGAGAGCTTCTATGAAGATGTGCAAGCAGCTACCGATAGAGCAAAAACCCATTTTACCGTGATTATGGGGGATTTTAATGCCAAGATAGGAATAAGGGAAGATGGAGAAATATCGGTTGGGAAACATGGAATAGGCACCAGAAATGAGAGAGGGCAAAGGTTGATAGAATTCGCCGAAGCTCGATCCCTTAAAATTATGAATACATTCTTCGAAAAGAGACCCGGGAGGAAATGGACATGGAAATCACCATCCGGCATTAAAAACGAAATTGACTTCATAATCACCAATAGGCGTGACATCGTACAAGACGTAACCGTTATCAATAAAGTAAATGTCGGTAGCAACCATAGACTGGTCAGGAGTAGAGTTAAGTTACAGCTAAGAAGGGAACGAAACAAGCTCATACAGAAGCCTCTCGCTAGTCTAACCAACATCAAGAATAGGGCGACGGAATTCAGTATCAACATCCGAAACAAATACTCAGCTCTCGAAGAAGATCTTGACATAGACCACATGAACGACCAATTCAGTGAGATATTAACGGAAGCTGCACTTGAAATAGGGGGTAAAGACGAAAAAGAAAGGTTCAGTAAGCTTTCGGTAGAGACGAAAGAGCTTATGAAACAGCGTAGGGAAATGAAACATCAACATGTAACATCAATCAGAGACAAGATAGAATCAACAGAGCTGACTAAGACGATAAACAAGAAGAAGAAAGAGGATGTACGCAAATTTAACATACGAAAAATAAACGAAGCTCTGCTTGCCGGCACCAGCCTTAAGGCAACAAAGAGGAGGCTCGGAATAGGGAAAAACCAAATGTATGCAGTAAAGAAACCCAACGGAGAGGCGACATACAATAAAAATGAAATTATCAAAGTAATAGAAGACTTCTATCGCAACCTATACCACTCAAACGACCAACCACATACGGAGAGAAACACAACAATTGGAGATGTTCCAAACATCACGGTAGAGGAAGTAAATAGGGCACTAGAAAGCATGAAAAGAGGAAAAACACCAGAAGACGACATTAGTGTAGATCTTATTCAAGACGCAGGAGAGATTGCGGCAGTAAAGCTGGCCAGTCTTTATAACAGATGTCTAGACGTCGGTAAAATTCCGAAGGCCTGGAAAAACGCAATAATAATTCTAATACATAAAAAGGGAGACACAAAAGACTTAAAGAATTACCGACCTATAAGCCTCCTCTCAGTAATCTATAAACTGTTCACAAAAATCATCACAGCCCGTACCACCGATACATTAGATTCAAAACAACCCAGGGAACAGGCAGGGTTCCGCAGTGGATTCTCAACTACAGACCATATCCACACACTAGCTCAAATAAGGGAGAAAACATACGAATATAGGAAGCCCCTGTGTATGGCATTCGTAGATTATGAAAAGGCATTCGACTCGGTACAGATATCTGCAGTACTGGATGCAATTCGTATACAAGGAGTAGA
>NW_028234440.1:20971516-20974016 GCF_977035675.1 Penaeus japonicus
CCTCCTCCTCTCCTCCCTCTCCTACTCTCCTCGCCCCTTCTCCCTCTCCCCCCCCTAACCTGTTACTCCTCTCCCTCTCCTCCTTTTCTTCTGCCTCCTTCTTTCCCCTTCTTCTCCTCCTTTTTCCTTCTCCGCCTCCTGTTCTCTCTTCTCTCCCCACCACTCCCTCTCTCCCCTTCCTCCCTCTCCCTTTCCCTCTCCCCTTTTCCTCTTCCTCTCTCCCTCCTCCTTCCTCCCTCTATCCTGCACTGCTCCTTCCTGCATTTCCCTCTCCTCTCCTTCGTCCTCCTTCATTCTCTCTTCCCCCTCTCTTCCTTTTCTCTCCTTCCGTTTCTCCTATTTCCCCCTTCCCTCTCCCTCTCCCCTCTCCCTCTCCTACCGTCTTTTCTCCTCCCCTTTTCCTTATCCTTCCTTCTTCTCTTCGCAACCTCTCCCTCAACTTTTCCCTTTTCCTCTCTAATCCATTGCCTAACTCCTCCCCTTCTCTGCCCTCTTAAATTTCTCCTCTTTCCCCCCTTAACCACTATTTCCTTTCTCTCTTCTCACTCCTCCCCCTTCCCCCTCCCCTCCCCTTGCATTCCCCGCCCCCCCCCCCCCCCTTACCCTGAGCCAAGCAATTGCCCCTGACGAGCATCAAGCACCGAAAGCCAACTCACATCCGCGTCTCCCTTCCCTCCATTAGAATCTAATTAAAGGGAATCCTGTCGTGAGAGCCGCAAGATGTGTGCTGAGATGGAGTGTAAATGATTTTAATTAAAGACAGGAATCCTACCGGGGAGGGGAGGGGGTAGGGGGGTGGGGTAGGAGGGCTGGAGGCTGAAGGGGGATGGGTGCAGATAGGCTGGGAGCATTGGGGGGGGGGGGGGGGGGGGGGGGGGGGGGGGGGGGGGGGGGGGGAGTGGGGGGGAGGGGGGGGGGGGGGTGGTGGGGGGGGGTGGGGGGGGGGGGGGGGGGGGGGGGGGGGGGAAGGGGGAGGGGGGGAGATAGGCGGGGGGGATGGGGGGGGGGGGGGGCAAGGGCACAGGGGGGCAGGGGGGCTTGAGAGTGAGGGATATTTACACTGTGAATTAGAGAAGGATAGTGACCGTATTGTGTGATTGTCGTTATGCAGATTGTTGTTATCATTAATGTTATCATTATTACCTATCTTCTTATTCTACTGTATCATTATTTTTATCATCATTATCATTATTTGTTGTTGTTGCAGTTATTGATATTGTTATTGTCATTGTTATTTTTATTGATATGATTCCTTTTGATATGATTATCATTATCATTACATAATCATTCTTATCGTCTTAACCAGTATCGTTTTTATTATCATCATTTTCATACTATCATCATTATCATAATGATCATTATCTTCATTATTGTTATTATCATTATCCCTATTATCATTATCATCATTTTTACTATTACTCTTATTATTGTTATCTTGATTATTAATGTTAACATTATCATTACTATCACTTTCTTTATCATCCTTATTATGATTGTCACTATTATCATTATCATTCTTAACATTATTATAAGTACTGTTATTATCGCCATTGCTACCATCATTATTATAATCGTTTTTTTTATCAATATCACTATATTTATTCTTATTATCATTATTATTATCTTCATGTTCATCGTTATTATTAGTATTGGTGTTATTTTCAATATTACCACTTTTATAGTGATTATCACAAATATTATCAATTGTTATTATCAATGTCCTATATATTAGTTCTAGTAATAAAGCTATTGTAATAAAGATAGTAATCATGAAAATTAAGATGATAATAGTAATGATAAAATTGATAATGATAATAGTAATGATGATATTGATAATGATAATCATTATCATTAACAATTTCTTCATTATAATTTTCTTATTGTACTTATTATCAATATTGTTATTACTATCATTATCAATGATATCATCGTAATTATTAACATTATTACTATCAATATCCTTACTAGTATCATTACTGAGGCCATGATCATCATTATCGCTAATGTTTTTATCATTATCATTGTTATTCCTATTCTTTTTACTTTTGTTATTATTGTCATTATTATCATAATAATCATTATTATTATCATCATTATAATGATTATTACTATCAATATTATAAGTATCATCCATATTAGCTGTAATTTTGCTGTTGTTGTTATCATCATTATTGATATCTATAATGTTGTTATTATCATCCTTATCTTCATTATCTACATTAATATCTTTATTCTTGGTAATATTGTTATTGTTATAATTACTTTCATTGTGATTATCAGTATTACTGAAAGAGAGAGGGGGAGAGAGAGAGAGAGATAGATAGAGAGAGAGAGGGATAGAGAGAGAGAGAGAGAAAGAGAGAGAGAGAGAGAGAGAGAGAGAGAGAGAGAGAGAGAGAGAGGAGAGAGAGAGAGAGAGAGAGAGAGAGAGAGAGAGAGAGGGAGAGAGAGAGAGAGAGAGAGAGAGAGAGAGATAGATAGATAGATAGATAGATAGAGA
>NW_028234440.1:21046516-21049016 GCF_977035675.1 Penaeus japonicus
GTGTTTATGCACGAGTAGACGATGTTATGTATGATTGCTATGTACATACATACGGGTGTAGACATCCACTTGGAGTATGTGCATAATTGCATAATTGTATATTTATATGCATCTACGCTGTGCAAGCACTGGTACAATATATATATAGAAACGTGCATAAGTGCGGGCACAGGAGCATGCATAAACATGCAAGAATACATTTTTGCATAGGCCCTGCATGTGTATATAAACAAATGTCCATTCTCACAAGAGTAAACCGAAAGGTAGTGAGATAGATCGGGGGATACTACTAAGATCTCCTAATAACACGCGAGACTAACTCAAATGTGTTATTGGAGATTAAAGGTAGCCTCCTGACTAAAATTACTCCCCCTACCATGAACAGTTAAAGCTGGTAGGTGGGGATATCAGGCCCCATCCCTCTAAAAAATTATTTCCTAGTCAAGGAAACGGCCCTCATTCCCCGGAAGCGAAGGAACCCCTGGTCACGACGGCGATCAGGATTGTTCTGGAGCAGAGGGTGCTAAAAATATCCAGTTAGACCCAGGCCGCCTAAAGATGATGAATTTATGCACATACAATGTAAGGACTCTGAGAACAGAGTCTGATCTTCTGACACTGCTTGAGGAACTTTCATTTATTAAATGGGATATTGTGAGACTTTCTGATATTAGAAGACTAGGCAAAGAACAGAAATTACTAAATGACAGTCACTTACTATATTGGAGAGGTAGACTCCTGGATAGCAAACAAGAATTAGGAGTAGGTTTCTTAGTTCACAAGCGCCTCGAAAAGAATATTAGGGAATTCTACAGTGTGAGCAAAACAGTAGTTTCTTAATACTGAAACTAAACAACAGATATAATCTAAAAATTATCCAAGTATACGCTCCTACCGGCAGTCATAGTGATGAAGAGATAGAGAGCTTCTATGAAGATGTGCAAGCAGCTACCGATAGAGCAAAAAAACATTTTACCGTGATTATGGGGGATTTTAATGCCAAGATAGGAATAAGGAAAGATGGAGAAACCTCGGTTGGGAAACGCGGAATAAGCACCAGAAACGAAAGAGGGCAATGGCTAATAGAATTCGCTGAAGCTCGATCCCTTAAAATTAAGAATACAGTCCTCAAAAAGAGACCCGGGAGGAAATAGACATGAAAATCACCATCCAGCATTAAAAACGAAATTGACTTCATAATCACCAATAGGCGCGACATTGTACAAGACGTAACCGTTATCAATAAAGTAAATGTCGGTAGCGACCATAGACTGGCCATAAGTAGAGTAAAATTACAACTAAGAAGGGAATGAAATAAGCTCATGCAGAAGTTTCTCGTTAATCTAACACATTAAGAATAGGACGACGGAATTCATTATCAACATCTGAAACAAATACTCAGCTCTCGAAGAAGATATTGACATAGACCAAATGAACGACCAATTCCGTGAGATATTAACGGAAGCTGCACTTGAAATAGGGGGTAAAGACGAAAAAGAAAAGTTCAGTAAGCTTTCGGCAGAGACAAAAAGCTTATGAAACAGCATAGGGACATGAAAATAACATCAAGCAGAGACAAGATAGAGTCAGCAGAGCTGACTAAGACGATAAACAAGAAGAAGAAAGAGGATGTACGCAAATTTAACATAAGAAAAATAAATGAAGCTCTGCTTGCCGGCACCAGCCTTAAGACAACAAAGAGGAAGCTCGGAATAGGGAAAAAACAAATATATGCAGTAAAGAAACCTAATGGAGAGGTGACATACAATAAAAATTAAATTATCATAGTAATAGAAGACTTCTATTGCGACTTATATCACTCAAACAATCATCCACGTACAGAGACAAACATAACCATTGGAGACATTCCAAACATTACGGTAGAGGAAGTAAATAGGGCACTAAAAGGCATGAAAAGAGGAAAAACACCAGGAGAAGACGGCATTAGTGTAGATCTTATTCAAGATGCAGGAGAGATTGCGGCAGTAAAACTGGCCAATCTTTTTAACAGATGTCTAAGCGTAGGTAAAACTCCAAAATCCTGGAAAAACGTAATAATAATTATAATACACAGAAAGGGGGACACAAAAGACTTAAAGAATTGCCGACCTATAAGCCTCCTTTCAGTAATCTATAAACTGTTCACAAAAATCATCACAGCCCATATCACCAATACATTAGATTCAAAACAATCCAGGGAACAGGCAGGGTTCCGCAGAAGATTCTCAACTACAGACCATATCCAAACACTAGCCCAAATAAAAGAGAAAACTAACGAATATAGGACGCCCTTGTGTATGGCATTCGTAGATTATGAAAAGGCATTCGATTCAGTACAGATATCTGCAGTACTAGATGCAATTCGTAAACAAGGAGTAGAGGAAATATATTGCAGATTATTAGAGGATATATATTAAGATGGTACAGCGGCCATCAAAATCCACGCAGAAACTAATAAAAAAAGGGTGTTAGGCAGGGCGACACCATCTCACCGAAGCTG
>NW_028234440.1:21089016-21096516 GCF_977035675.1 Penaeus japonicus
AACATTTGTGTGGCGTGTTGCGATTCCGCCTGATGTTGGTTGTTGCACGTCATTAAAGGATGTTGTATGGTGAGGTTACGTAGTGTCTGGCTATACCGAGTCTGCCCGTTTTGCTGAGAGCTCAGTAGTCTGTCTTAGGCTTACCACCTACATGCGAACTCTGAACTGTTTTCCTTACCACCATGACTGAGTGGAATGAAGACGCTGTTCTATTCATAAAAGATTACGAGAAAACCTCATTTTGGGATGCACCCCCCCCCCCAAAAAAAAAAAAAAAAAAAAAAAAAAAAAAAAAAAAACATCGCAATAAGGCATGGGTAGACATAGCCTAGAAAAACCCACTGTCATTACAATCTCTAAATACGGACGACTGAGCAAGGTGGGACGCATAAAAGGTTCGGTCAGGAACTCAACATTTCAACTTCCTTTTTACGTGTACGTTCTTCCCGCTACACAGCCTTTTTACGCAACGGTAATTTGTCCGTGTGTGTACCCAGTTTAAGAGTACGAGTAGGTCATGTGACAAATGACCTTTCATTTTAATCGATCAAGCTTAAGTGGATATTTATCCAGTCATATGACGTACGGTACAGTTGCTTTCTTTTCATTTAGCTATCTACTTGATTTCACTGCAATATGCTATTGTCTCTAGAGTGTGAATATTCCATGAACAAACATATTCAGAACAATGAAGACCATCAATTCAGAATCAAACCATTCTTCCAAAACACACATTTCTATATCGATATATTTATCTTTCTATGTATCTATGTATCTCCCATCCCAGGTTTGAAGGGGCCAACCAGGAGACCTCACAGGTTCTGCTTCGGGCTGTCGTGTGGGAACGAAGTGGTCTTATTAGAAGGGTAATGTGTGGAAGAAGAGTGTAGGGAACGGAATAGAGTGGGCACGTGCATGTGTATTTGAGTGTGTGTGTGTGTGTGTGTGTGTGTGTGTGTGCGTATGTGTGTGTGTGTGTGTGCGCGCGTGCTTGCGTGTGTGTGTGTGTGTGTGTGTGTGTGTGTGTGTGTGTGTGTGTGTGTGTGTGTGTGTGTGTGTGTGTGTGTGTGTGCGCGCGCGTGCTTGCGTGTGTGTGTGTGTGTGTGTGAGTGTGTTTGTTTTACGCGAGGGTATAAAGGCTAGGAAGCATGCTAAGCCGAGTGGGTGCGGGTGCAGGGAATTCACTTCCCAACGATAATGGTTTACGATCTAGTAGTGTTCATTTCCTTTTACGTTCACAGTACTGGTGAGGGGGGGGGGGGGATCGATGTAAATACGCTTAAAGAATTTATTTATAATTTCATCTAAAATAAAAGTTATATAAAAGATGAAATGATAAATTAAATAAAATCAAATAAATCATAAAACAGTAAAATTCTAGTTAAAAGAACCGTTCTTTAAGTCTCATTTAATTTAATAAAAAAAAATATCTTGATAAAAAGCAAGATATTCATAAGAATGTGATAGGTAAAAATAACAAAACAAAAATAAAACTTTAAAAAATCCATCCTAAGCATTGTTAATGCATTCATTTCATGGCATGTGGGTGTGACGGATAAGAAACAACATAAAAACAATTTATTGTGATTTGTAGAAAAAAATAACAACGATAATAATAAACAAATAAATAAATAGATAAAATAAAAGAATAAAAATGAAACATTGATAAAAAGAAACGTTTTCTATCCCGGGCGCGGCTTCGGGGCGAGCGAAGAGCATCCTCATCCTGCGCGAGATAAATTATCTATTTCTGTGGTTCCAGGTTAGCCTAGAGAGTCGCGGGAAAGTGGACCGGTTTCAAGGTGATGCAGAGACGTGTGGCAAAGATAGGATATCGAGAGCATGTTGTAGAGGATAAACATAAATCCTCCCCGAGTGGTCAAGGTATAGTGCCCTCCTCCATGAGTACCGGGACCTCAACCCTGAGGAATGGGTCCCCAGGCAGCACGGGTCAAAGCTGCCTCCCCGCCTCCTCCTAGCATTCGTAGCTACCGTAACAATAATAATAGTTAAAATATTGGTAGCAAAAAATCAGTATGGGAATTAAAAGAAAAAAAAATGGTTTATCAAGTCATGGGTAAGGTAGGTGAACAGATTAGGAAATTATATCGGCCAGATGAAATCGAACAAACCCGTGACATTATGTCTCATTAGTGCCTAAAGAATGAGAACATCTATACTTGCAACTACTAAAACGGACAGCCGCCCCCCCCCTCCCATACACACACAGACTGGTCGCCACCTCCTTCCAAACTCAAGTATTTCCACATATTTCGTAACTTTTTTAAAATAATTATAAAGGGCAATAAACACAGACCCATCATGAGCCATCTCACACGGATTATCTGATGGAAAACAAAACAGACTTGTTGACTGAAATGTTCTTTGAACAGCAGTCCCCCATCAACTAAACTATGGGGCAAGATGTGATGCGTCATCATGAGCAGGAACCCGCCGAGGATGCATCAGTCACCCAAGTCACCCCCCCCCCCCCAACATCACCAAACCCCATCCGACCTCCCGTCTCCTACTCCTGATCAGAGTACCTACCAAATTTTTCCTTTTGCATCTCCTCACCCTATTTTGGGATGCACCCCCCCCCCAAAAAAAAAAAAAAAAAAAAAAAAACTCCACGCCCGTGCCCATAACCAGCAATTATTCCGTCCCGTTGCCCTCCCTTCATGCCCCGCCCGCGGCCAGCCAATTGCCTCGCGCCCTTGCCGTTGCACCCAGCCATCAGTCCTCCACCCCTAGAACCACACCGGCCTCCCTCAGGACTGTGTCACCTAAGCGCTCACCCGTAGGAGAACCCAAAACCAACTCAGTAAACAATGGATAAAAAGTGGTATAAAAGAGACTGAATATTTTCACAACACAAGAGATGTAATTGACCCGAAACGCGTCAATTAAATCTCTTGTGTTGTGAAAATATTCAGTCTCTTTTATACCACTTTTTATCCATTTGTCACAATGAAGTCAGTTCAGTAAACAATGCCAGCACTGAAACTTCAACTCCTAGACTATGAGGAAAAAAATCCCTAACTGCCACTGACAGCAGTGCAACGTGCCTCTGCCTCTCCTACTGCCCCCCCCCCCTTCCCCTCCCTGCTTCTGTTGTGATACCTGTGTTCATCAACAGCAATGCAGAAATCGCAAAAGAAACACAAGAAACTAGCAAGCAGACAGTCCTGACAAAATGTTGATGGAGAGGGTTAATATCGCTGTCATTAAAGAAAAAAAAAAAAAAGAAAAAAAAAAAAAAAAAAAAAAAAAGGAAAGCCAGAGACGAACGTAAGGCATCGTTGAAGGAAACCGATCGTCCCGAAATACTTGACCTCTATACTACTAGTTACCATCACGATATAAATGAAAAGGATATAATAGAACACCTTTCAGAAAATAATATATCTAATATAAAAGTTCACATGATAAAAAAAACACACATATGCTACGCAAATTTCACAATAATACTTCGGGTACAAGAAGAAAAAAAAATCCTAAGCTAAATATAAACCCAGATGCTTTCCCAGACAATGTGCAACTGTTTCCAAACAAAATCAAGCACAAAGTCGATCAGAATGTGAGACACAACACGGTCAGCGTGGCCGGTGACTAGATCGTGCATCTCAAAAATAGAACATACAAACGCACGACCTCATCTTGAACATTTTGAAGAAATTGTAATGTTAGTTAAGAGAGAAATGTAGACGAAGTACTTCATTTAGGAGAGAATTGTACACATACTTTTTACTAGTGAAACATGGAGCCACCAGGAAATGATAAGTAAATTTATTAAAATTCCAAATTATCAAGTTACTGTACAAAGCAACATGCTTCTTTAATAGGCATCCCCTTGAATCTTTTGAACATCTTCAAAATATTTTTAGAGAAAGTTCATTTAAAAAAAGAAACCACTCTTTATCTTATGTGACTTGGTTAGTTTAGATGATTAAGAAAAATAAAATAGGACAACTAATCAATAAGTCTACAACAGAAGATTTCTCGTCTCTGATGGATGTAACAATAACGAACAGATCAGATATCATTCTCCATACAGATATCATACCATGCGATGTTGCTGACCATGAAGTTATCACGGTTATGTTAAACAAACAAAATTCTAAGCGACCATCGATTACAAAAACTTTTCGTGACTTTAATCACTATGACCCTCAGTCATTCTGCGAACTAAACATATCAAAAGAACCAACTATATCAGATATTTTATCTACAAACACTGTAGATACCGAGGTAACCATCCATATGGAAGTAACAAAAAGTAGCGTAGATGCCTATGCTACCAATGAGAGAAGAATCGTCAGACATCCCCTTGTTCCATGGATAAATTACATCGCAAGAGCCCTTACCGATAGAACTAATGCCCACCAAGCACTCAAAAGTAATAGATTTGAGGCTGCACTTCAGGCAATTTACAAAGTAAAAAAAAAAAAAAAGTTAAACTATTAAGTCAATTTACAGAGATTAATTACTTTGAAATAAATTACCTTAATAAATAAATTATGAAAACCTGTTAAAACATTAGTGCCAAACAACAGACAGATGATTGCGCAAATTCTACACGTAACCACGAGCATTTTAATTAGAAAACTAACTTATGAATAAATACTTACTTTAATGTCATATCAAAATACAGATCGGGCATGTCACACGACTAACGTTTTCAGACCACAACAAGTGGACATAAAATCCATTATCCAAATTGTAAAACAGCTTCGGGAAACAAATAGCTGTGAGAGCAGAGGGCACTATTTTGAGTTTTATTAAGGATAGTCGAACCTTAATTGCATTATTTATAATAATCATCATTAACACCTCTCTGGTCACTAGTGTTTTCACTTTGGCAACATAACGTTGTAACAGCAATTTTCAAGTTTGGGATATATACGATGTAAATGAATATCGCCACATTAATATGTTAGCAGTATTATCTAAAACTTTTGGAAAAAAAACAAAAAAAACGGTTGCAAATCCATTTAGTAAATTTACTATACACCAATAACCTATTATCTAAAAGTCAACAAGTATAGAAATAGGTTATCCGCCGAAACAGCATTATTGCAGATTACTGATCAAATTAATTACAGCACTGACAATAATAAGGATAAGGATAAGCTAGATTTGTGAAGCAGATACTTCGCCGGGCTTAGGTGCACTGAGGCAATGATGCTGAGAGAATGTCCCAGCTCGATCCGAGGTGAGTCCTTACCCACTGTGCGGACCAGGCACGGCGGTGACTGCCAGGTGACGATGGAAACTCACGAGCCTGGTTGGGGCTAGAGCTGCCGACCACGGGGATGTGAGATCGGCAAGCTAATCATTACGCTATCCAAGCGGCTGACAACAATAAGTTTACCTATTGGTACCTATTGGTCTGGTAGTTATCCAAGTACTAGAAATCATTCGGATGAGAGTATGTGATCAAAACAACCAGTATATTTTAGTGGTCTACAGAGATCAATATAAGGGCCTATTCACAATTTTCATAAATTATTTACCAACTATCGCCCATAACTGCCATGACAATTAACTGATGATCTACAGTTTCTCCAAAGTGACTCCTTCAGCAACTTAAATGCATTGATAAGAAACACTCAACATGCTCTTCTTCAAGGAGAAAGAGATATTTTGTGCTTCAAATAATTCACAAAAAACACAGTGTATCTTCAAAGGTAGTCGGCAAAACTTGGTTAAATTTCAATAGACATAATCATAGAATTCGAAGGCTGCCTTATTCACCCGAGGACTTTTAATTAAAAATCTAGAAGTACAATTAGGCCGATATATGACGTTTGAACTCCATGTTGATAAAGTTCTAGGAAGCTAATGGGCCCACTAATAAATCTTAATCATATAAAAAATCGTATTCCTATTGCAACAATAATGACGATTGTACAAACTCTAGCTCTGACCATCATTAACTATTGCTCAGTAATTTTATTGGTTGACACTGTCAAAAGGTAGGCTTTGTCTTTTGCTTAACGTTACTCCAATATGATCATGAGGAAGGCTGTCCTCTATGATAGCACAGTGCTTTAACGTCGCAAAAATCGCCTTCTTCATTCCTTCTATATTTCCTTTGCTGTTGCATATCTATAGTAGTCCTACATTCTCCCGATGATTTTACATTTATTTTATTTTATTTATTTAAAAAGTCCACTTGATGATGATGATCCCGATGATCCCGATGAGTCGCTAGTGTTGTTAAGTGGAATTTGCTTTTTCCACAGCCACTTCCACTCATCCACCTCCATGGCAGGAGGACTATGCAGTTTATAGAATTTATACTAGTCCATTATCAAGGTGGACAACTGGCACCACTCTGTACAGGGTATTTTGATACGAAACCTCGTTTGGCCCTTGTAGCATCGTATGACACTGCAATTTGCTTCACTGAAGGAGGTCCCAGTGCATTACCGGCGATGAAGTTGTGTACCTGTGTGCGTGTACGAGTCCCTCTTCAGCACTTGCAATACCTTTCTTTACAATATCTATTGAAATTGCGACATAACTTTGGTTTCAATCACCTCTTCCATAGTTTCAATGCTTGTGCAACCACTGTTTGCTAGAGTAAATTCTTATTTTGCGTTCACATAAAATTTTCTTTCTGGTTCGAATTTACACGATGCATAATGTCTATCTCTCTCTCCGGACAACTGACACTTGAAAAGAAATCTGTGCACAGCACCATACCTGACGGACACACGGGGACACGGGGACTTTGCAATGAATGATTTTTGTACTTTAGGCACAGTGCCAGATATCTGAAATAGTACTTTCTTGCTTGCAATCATGTGCGACTCTTACAGTTTTTCCCACTAGTATAAACTGTTGTTCTCTAATCTTCCTTTTCAGCAAATCAGTAAACATTTCTTCCTTCGGCTGCAGCTCTCCTTCTCATGACTACTAATGGCCTTGGTTGAGGAGGAACAGTTACACAAGGAGCAGCTTGTTTCTTCTTCATCTCTTTTTCTCTTCTTTTTCCCCTGACGAGTTGCATTGGCGGCTCTAGCTTGCAGATCTCTCTTTGATCTCCATGGCGTGTTGGTAGTACCAGCGGGCCACAGAATAACAGCGAGTATTGTGTGTATGTTCCTTCTGAATCTGCTGTTCTCTCCGACCGATGCGAGGTACAAAAACAAAGCTTGATTTCTAGTCCCCTCTGTGTTTTATCGTGTTTTTATGGTAAGATTTTATGACCCCCCCCCCCTCTCTCTCCCTCTCTCTCTCTCTCTCTCTCTCTCTCTCTCTCTCTCTCTCTTTCCTGCTCTCGCTCTGTGTGTGTGTGTGTGTATGTGCGTGTGCATGTGCATGTGCGTGTGAGTGTGCGTGTGTGTGCGTGCGTGTGTGTGTGTGTGTGTTTATCACATAGCTAGCCAAAAGCTGGTGATATCAGTGGCCGGCCGGGAAAGGCACGAGTGTGTGTGTGGTAGGGGGTGGGGGGTAATATTGTGATTCAGAGCTACTACGTTGTACTATTGA
>NW_028234440.1:21101516-21104016 GCF_977035675.1 Penaeus japonicus
CTCTCTCTCTCTCTCTCTCTCTTTCTCTCTCTCTTTTCTTTAACCTGATTGAATATAATCTAGAAAGCACTTCTATTATTTAAACATAACCCTTTATCTTCCTTGCAACGAATTCATATCTAGTGCATACAACATACCAGACTGCACCCCAAAGGACAATATCTATTTCACACTTGACTCTTCCCCGGAAATGGAAGGGTCCAGCGTAGATAGTGAGAAGAATTATGGGCCAGCCATTGACGAAATCGAAGAGGGGCGTCGAAAGAAAAAAAAAAAAAGGTCTAAGGGGAATCGCCAGTGAGGATATATGTGATTTTGAAATGTCCAAGAGAGAGACAGGTCATACGAGACTATTCTGTATTTATATAAAAGTCTGTAGTTATTCCAGGTATGATAGATTATGAATCATGGCATGACCTCTATCGTCGTCGATGCCTTTTGAATATTGATTGATATGCACATATACACACACTCTCTCTCTCGCTGTATCTCTCTCTAACCCACCCCCTTCCCCTCACTCTCTCTCTCTCTCTCTCTCTCTCTATCCATCTATCTATCTCTAACTCTTGCTGTATCTCTCTCTCTCTCACTCACTTTCACTATTTGTTTTCTTTTTCTCTTCCTCTTGCTCCTTTCCACTCTACATATATTTACAATCATCTGCTATATTCAGAGAGGAAATGCCTTTGGGAGAGAACATTCTCTCCCTGTGTCTGAAAGAAAACTTGCAATGCCAGTCCATCTATCTATCGATCGATCTATCTGCCCGTGTCTAAATCCATTTATTTATATCACATTCTCTCCCTCAAGTTCCAACCAACTACAAAAGAAATAAGTAAGACCACAGAGGGGAAAAAAGGAGAGGAACATTAAACCATAAATCTAGGATCAGATCCAAACTCCAGTTCACACCAGAGTCTTGGCAACTTGCGATGTCTCTTCCTAGCATAAAATTCGATGCAATAGAAACTTCTATTGCTATACCGACCTAAAGACTAAAATCCCGTTAGCCTAAGACCGTGTATCCTTGTATCATTTTGTTTATTTTTTATCTTAATCATAGTCAATATCATTAGCATCCTCATCAAACACATACATTCAACCACAGCCTCTCTCAGCTACACTCAAGCAAAGGAGCGGGTTAAAGAATATCATTTAAACTAATATATCTCTCAATCAATCATCATCATCATTCTTCTCCTATTGCTCACCTCTTTATTTTCTCACTCCTCATCTTTCTTACTTCTCCTCTCCTTCATCTTCCTCCTCCTTCATCTTCCTCCTCCTACTCGTCTCTCTCTCTCTCTCTCTCTCTCTCTCTCTCTCTCTCTCTCTCTCTCTCTCTCTCTCTCTCTCTCTCTCTCTCTCTCTCTCCTTTTTACTATCCCGTCTCCATCTTCCATTTTTTTTCTCTCTCTCTACAATCTCTCCTCTTCCTCCTCCCCCTCTTCCTTTATCATGTCAAATCTCTAATACATATCCTTAAACCTTAAACTTCAATAACAGCTGAAATGGCACGTATATTTTGAACTATTCAAGTTACGTGCAAAGTCAATTGTGCCAAAAGTAAGGGCGTCCTCGGTAACGATATCAAAACTTTAGCGCTAAGAGTTCCCGTGATAACTTCACTATCTCCTTCTAGAAGCCGAGTGGGTAATTGTTAACACTGCCAGCCGTAAATATAAAATGGAGAAACTGTTGTATAACCCTTTTTACACTTGTCCTCACGGAGGCAATGTAAGGAAACTAGCGAGAGTGTATATATGAATTATATTATAAGGTCTTTTTTTATCAATAAATTTTTGAATGAACATTCATCTAGGGGCCTATGAAGCACTATATGCAGCATTTTAAAACATTTCTTAGAAAATAGATCATAGTCGTGGGCGTCCAGGCCTACCTAGAAGGTGGGCTTAGTCCTGGCCGACTGCTCGCCTTAAACCGAGATTGACTTTGAGATTTCAATTCATTATTCAAAATTGATCTGCTGCAATATTAAGGTTTATCGACTTTTTCAAAGGCTAAGCAAAGTGATACGCGACTGTAGAGAAGAAGAAAAAAAAACACTAAAATATCTGCTTCAAATCTAACACGCCAGTTCCGACATTAGAGAGAGAGAGAGAGAGAGAGAGAGAGAGAGAGAGAGAGAGAGAGAGAGAGAGAGAGAGAGAGAGAGAGAGAGAGAGAGAGAGAGAGAAAGAAAGAACAGAGAGAGAGAGAGAGAGAGAGAGAGAGAGAGAGAGAGAGAGAGAGAGATAGTCAGTCAGAAAGAGAGCGATACGTAGATAGAGACAAATACAGAGAAAGAGAGAGAGTCAGACAAAAAAGAGAAATATATATATATATATATATATATATATATAAATATATATATATATTTTATATATATTTATATATATATATGTATATATATATATATATATATATATATATATATATATATATATATAGAGGAGAGAGAGAGAGAGAGAGAGAGAGAGAGAGAGAGAGAGAGAGAGAG
>NW_028234440.1:21114016-21119016 GCF_977035675.1 Penaeus japonicus
TCTAAAAATGAAAAACAAGCGAGAATGCATTTAGATTTTGAAGATTTGCTTTTACCTTAGCCAAATCATCAAAATTCCAACAAGGGAAGAAAATATACTGGACCTTGCTTTTATTAGTATAGGGGAAGATGTACACAACATATCATCAACTTATATAGCTCAATCAGACCACAACATAATTGAAATCACAATGAATAAGTTAAATAATCAGAAAAGTAGTGAAAAACAGATAGCCGAAGCAGAAAAGTCTCAGATTTTTAAACTTTAGCCAGAATCAAATAGATTGGAAAAAAATGCAACACTAGAAGAGTCACTGAAAGATATTGACGTCCTCTTAACACTAAATATACTAAAGAAGCTTTATAATGCATGTAAAGATGTTTGTAGAATGTCTGTGCCCCAAAACAACAACAGAAACAAGAATATTATACCAACAGATCGAAGGATCATGTTAAAAAAGGTTAATAAATTGAAAAAAAAAAAAAAAAAACATATCATGTCAAGAGAGAAAGCAGAGATTGGGCTATTAGAAGATAAAGTAAAACTGTCTATAAGTAACCAAAAAGCAGCCGAAGAAAAAAAGAGCTGTGGACGCTTTAAAACAGAATGTAAAACATTTTTTCTCTCATGCAATCAAGTTATAGAGAACAAAAATTGGGCCTTTTGTAAATAATGGTGCATTGGTAACTAATTCAAAGGAAATGGCTGAATTACTCAAATTGTAATATGAAGAAGTCTATAGTGTACCGAAAAAAAAAAATTAATATCAGACCCACAACATTTTATTAGTAGTAGTAACGAAGATGAATAATCTAGCCACTGGGGGGGGGGGGGGGGGAAGTCAGCCCAACTTAGCGCCGGTCCCAAGCCCGGATAAATAGAGAGGGTTAAGGTCAGGAAGGGCATCCGCTCGTAAAATCCATACCAAAACCCTATGAAATGAGCCAAATCCAAGGAGTATCCAATGCTAGGTTGTCACCCATAAGTGACCCACAGACACATCGACCTAACTCTGTGGACCAGCGTGGGCTACCGCATCAAGAACGGGTGCGGCCAAAGAAGTTAGTTCAACCACTGAGAGTAGGGACTTTGAATGTTGGTTCTATGACCGGCAGAGGTAGAGGCTTAGCTGATCTCATGACAAAGCGTAAAGTAGATATACTATGTGTGCAAGAAACTAGATGGGCTGGAAATAAGGCAAAAGATTTAGGAGATGGATATAAGCTGATATATATGGGGGGGGGGGGGGGCTAATAAAGATGGGAGAAATGGGATTGGAATAATTTTATCGCGAGAGATGAAGGGGCTGGTAACAGAAGTAAATAGGAAAAGTGACAGAATCATTTGGATAAGGTTAGCTTTGGATGAGATCTCACTTAACATATTTACAGTGTTGCCATTCTGGCGGATTTCCCGCCAGATCTGGCGGATTTGAACCACCGTATGGCGGGAAAATTTTGAATCTGGCGGATGACGGATTTTTTGGCGGCTTTTTCACAATTCTAGCGGATTTCTGGCGGATTCTGCCAATCTGCCAGCCCGACTAGCCGCGAGCAAGCGACCCAAACCCAAATGCTGCCGTTCGTAGTGTCTCATGATTGTATATTATATATTATATAAGATACAGTATTATTTTGGAATGAAGTAAACAAGTACAAAGATGCTTCACACACTAATCCTTTCAACGACCTGGCAAAGTTTGCACTATCAGTTCTTGTTATTCCGCACTCTAATGCTGAAGTGGAGAGGATCTTCAGTCAGTTAAACATTGTGAAAAACAAGCTGCGTAACAGAATGGGCACGACAATGACAAATGCCATCCTTGGAATCCGAGCAGGACTGAAAAGAGCCGGAAAATCATGTTTCGAATATGAGATACCAGCTGAAGTCTCAAATATGATCGGTACTAGCGAAGTGTACACACGTAGTACCGAGATTGTCCTCAAATCAGACTCATCTCCAGGACCTAGTACTGCAAGAGACGAGACAGAGATGGAGGAAGAAGTTTATGATCCCTCTTTCTTCCTGTTGTAAAGGTAACGTGCATTGCTTGCATCATAGTGTTGGCTATTAATTTAAAAATATTAAAGTATTTCTTTACCATGTATTGGTAATCTGTTCTGTTCTGTATGATTTGTCAGCCCTCCTTTGGGGCTGACGCGGGCCTTTGCCGATGGCGGCCCACAGGTGTTTTTCTTTATCAGTATGTTACCGTGGGGGAGTTGATGGTGAGTCAGGTCTCTCTCTCCCTCTCTCTCTCTCTTATTGGTGACCATATATGACGATTTTTAATGATTAAATTGTACAGTATATTTTTTGTGCAGTATACAAAAATTTTGACAAAACAAAGTTATATCTGGCGGATTTCGGGGGCTATCTAGCGGAATTTTGGTGGCCATCTGGCGGATTTTAGCAATAGATGATGGCAACACTGCATATTTAGTGTATATGCACCTCAGACTGGTTGCACTGAGGAAGAGAAAGAACGTTTTTGGGTAGAACTTCAAGAAGAAAGAGGCAAGGTAGGTGAAAGTGAGAGATGCATAGTTGCAGGAGATTTAAATGGACATATTGGTAATGGTAATGAGGCTGTCAGCCGTGTGCATGGAGGATGTGAGTTATGGGAATGGAAACGAAGAAGGGGAGTGAATTATTGATTTTGCAGTATCGTTTGATATTGTTATAGGGAATACGCTATTCAAAAAGAGAAATGAACATCTTATAACCTTTAAAAGCGGAGATAGGACAAGTCAAATTGATTTCCTCCTGTATGGTAGAAGGAACATATGTGAGGTCAAATATTGTAAAGTAATACCTGGAGACCACATAGCAGCAAAGCATCGCCTAGTTGTGTTAAACCTATCAATAGCTGTTGCCCAAAAGCAGAAAAGAGGGTTAGGACACAGAGAAAAATTAAGTGGTTCAAGCTGAAGAAGCAGAATTTAAACCAACAATTTAAGATTAGAATTCTAAATGATATTAATGTTAACATGGAAGATGTCAATGCATGGTGGAATAGAACGAGTAAAAACATCTTAATAGCAGGTAAAGAAATCCTAGGAGAGAGCAGTGGAAAAATTTAGGAAAATAAGGAGACCTGGTGGTTCAATGAAGACGTACAACAAAAAGTTAACTTAAAGAGGGCTGCCAAGAAAAAGTGGGAAGAAAGTAAACTTGAAATAGATAGGGAAGCATATAGAATAAGATGTAAGGAAGCTAAGAAATCAGTAGCTATTGCAAAGTCAGAAGCATATAACAAACTGTACGAAGATTTAGACACTAAAGAAGGACAGGGAAAGATTTTCAAATTAGCTAAATCAATAAATAAAAGTACAAAAGATATAACGCATATTAGACAAATGAGAGATGAAAACGGTAACATAATAAAGAAAGAAAGGGATATACTAACTGGATGGAAGGAATACTTTGAAAAACTATTAAATTAGGAAAATGAGAGACTAGTTAGAGAGGATGGAGAACCAAATAACCAAGAGATAGCTGAGGTAACTAGACAGGAGGTAGAAATAGCTCTGAAAAAGATGAAAACTGGAAAAGCCACTGGACCTGATAACATATCAGTGGAAGTGTGGAAAGCTTTAGGGCAGGATGGTATTAGTATTCTGCACAAATTTATGAAACAAATTATGGAAAAAGAAGATATACCAGAACAATTGAGGGAAAGCAACCTAATACCAATTTCTGAAGAGAAATGGGATATCCAATGCTGTGAAAATTACCGTGGGATAAAATTAATGTCACACACCTTTAAGTTGTTTGAAAGAATTTTGGACAGTAGGCTTAGGCAAGTGGTGGAAATTGGTAGGCAACAACTGGGCTTTATGAAAGGACTTAGGACAATTGATGGTATTTTCTCCCTTAGGCAAATAATGGAAAAATATCAGGAAAAGAAGAAAGTGTTACATATGGTATTCATCGATTTGGAGAAAGCATATGATAGAGTGCCACGACAGGAGGTTTGGAGAGGGCTACGTGAAAGAGGAGTGCAAGAAAAGTATGTAAGGGTTATCAAAGAATGCTATAAGGATGTTCCTACTAGAGTTAGAAACACAGTAGGAACAACGGAAAACTTCTATGTGAAGGTTGGTCTACAATAAGGGTCAGCACTTAGCCCATTATTATTTGATATTGTATTCGATGTCATTACTCAAAATGTTAGAGAGGACCCACCATGGTGCATTTTATATGCAGATGACATAGTGTTGATATCAGAAAGTAGAAGAGAATTAGAAACCAAGTTAGAAGAATGGAGATGTGCATTAGAGAGTAGAGGCATGAAAATTAGCAGGTCTAAAACAGAGTACTTCTCAACTGATATGGGTGACCAATTGGCCTCAATACAACTGTATGGAAATAGGTTGAAAAGAATAAATACTTTTAAATACCTTCGGTCTATGGTAGATGAAAGTACAGGGATGGAAAGGGAAGTTACTCATAGAATTCAGTGTGGATGGAACAACTGGCGGCAGGTGTCAGGGGTCATTTGCGATAAAAGAGTGCCAGTTAAACTTAAAGGAAAGGTACACAAAACTGTAGTTAGACCAGCCTTAACCTACAGCCTGGAAGCAGCACCTCTTAAACATAAAGAAGAACGAAAGTTAGATGTGGCAGAGATGAAAATGCTTAGGTGGATGTCAGGAGTTACCAGGAAAGATAGGATCAGAAATGAATATATCAGAGGGACAGCCAAAGTAGGGGAAGTCTCAAAGAAAATCCCAGAGTCTAGGCTGAGGTGGTTTGGCCATGTAAAGAGAAGGGAGGGTGAAGAGCATGTTGGGAGAGAGGTTATGGAAATGGAAGTAGAAGGGAATAGAAGAAAGGGTATACCCAAAACCAGATGGAAAGATTGTATAAAAAGGGACTTGAAAGAAAAGAACATAGATGATATAGCAATAGTATACAATAGGAGTACTTGGAGAAAGTCATAAAAAACGGCTGAGAAGAAGAAGAAGTAACGATGATGAATGTCTCAATGACTTCAT
>NW_028234440.1:21126516-21129016 GCF_977035675.1 Penaeus japonicus
TCCCTTATTACTGAAATAATATTCATATCTTATAAACAGATAATCCAAAAGAACATACTACAATATACATATAAATATATATATATATATACATATATATATATATATATGTATATATATATATATATATATATATATATATATATATATAAATTATATATATATATGTATATATATATAAACATATATATCATGTGTGTATATATATATATATATATATATATATATATATATATATATATATATCCTATATATACATATATATAGCATACAATATATGTATATGCATCTACAGATACATTTGTGTTTGTGTGCATTTAGAAATCAATTAAAATACATTACTAATATAATTGTATTTCTGGCAAGCAGTAAAGTTTCGCGGATATGCTTAATCTAAAGTGGCTGTGTATGTGTGGCAATGCTGACATCGCACTACTACGGAATGTATCATTCAGTAATAGATAGATATATCGGTAAAAAAAAAATAAAGATACACACCCATCGACCCAGCTACTCACCAACACATACACTAACACAGGCACATATATATGTGGTGCTTGATGAGGCATTTTGCATTAAATACTTATCTGTGAACTAAAATAGATTCTAATAATCTAGATGGTAGATATTGATCGTTCATTATCAAAGGTTTAAGACAAAATTCTTTTATATCTATGCAAATGCTTTAGATAATTTGCCTTTAGATAATTTCTCTTCGCTGATCTTAAGTGTTCTGTTAATCTTTGATTAATCAACTTTATCTGTGATCCTCCTTATGGATTTTTCTTGTAGTTTTTCGATCAAAATTGACCTAAGGATTTGTAACAGTGATAACAAAAATAAACGCAAGATTTTAAATTAATATTTATTAATCTGTTTTCTCCCTTTATATGTTTCTCGGTTCAGAATTTCCATGCAAACGCCAACCGGTACAAGCAATAACGGGCATGCAGCGGTTGTGCATCAACACTCCTGATGTATAACATTTTCTGTTCATCTTTAGCTCTTTTCTTTTTCTTTCTTTTCATATAGCTACTCTCTCTATCTATCTATTTATCTCTCTCTCTCTCTTTCTCTCTCTCTTTCTGTCTATCTGTCTCTCTCTCTCTTTCTCTATCTCCATCTCTCTCTCTCTCCCCCCTCTCTCTCTCTCTTGCTTACTGTCGTTCTCCCTCCCATTTCTTTGCTTTTACATATGCTCTCAACAAATATTGAATTTCACTTGTGCAATGTGATATATATTTGCAATGATATTAATGGGTTTAACTAAAACATTTGCAATATGAGATGTGTTTGCAATAATAATAATGTGTTCATTTATAAACTCTCAGACTAAAATCTACAATAATTATTTTTAAAAACAACTACAAAAATACATTCACTTTTTAAAATAATATTACATAATATCGCATTACATAATCATTTCACCAAGAAATAAAATTCATCAATGACTTTCAAAGCAATCAAATTAGTCGTGACCTTACCCTTACAACGTGAACAAGCTTTAAATAATTATGAAATTATCAAGAGTTTAAAAAAGAGTAAACACAGTGTAGTTAATGGAAACACTATTCACTTTTTGATTAGTTTGTTTGAAATTGAACTTGTAAATTCTTATCTCCTCCTTTCCTTTCTTCTTCTTTCTCCTTTTATCCCTCTTCCTCTTCCTCCTGCATCTCCTCCACTTATGATGTTGTTGGTAATTCCCACTTCTTCTCTCCTGCCTCCTCTTCCTCTTACATCTCTTCTACTTATAACGATGTAAGTAATTATTTCTCTTCCTTCTCCTCCACTTATAACAATATAAATCACTCCTGCCCGTTCTTGTCTTTCTCCTTATCCTTTCTCCTCCTCCTCCTCCTCTTCTTCTTCTTCTCCTCCTCCAAAACCATCACCATCTCCACCATCCATACCATAGTCGCCTTCACAGCCACAACAACCACCATCATCACCACCACCACCACCACCTCCTCCTCCTTCCTCTTCTTCCTCCCCCTCTTCCTCCTCCTCCTCCCCCTCTTCCTCCTCCCCCTCTTCCTCTTCCTCTCCCTCCTCCCCCTCTTCCTCTCCCTCCTCCCCATCTTCCTCTTCCTCCTCCCCCTCTTCCTCTCCCTCCTCCCCCTCTTCCTCTTCTTCTTCCTCTTCCTCCTCCCCCTCTTCCTCTTCTTCTTCCTCTTTCTCCTCCCCCTCTTCCTCCTCCCCCTCTTCCTCTCCCTCCTCCCCCTCTTCCTCTTCCTCCTCCCCCTCTTCCTCTTCCTCTTCCTCCTCCTCGTCCCCCTCCTCCCAAGATCCATAATTCAGTCGACGTCTCGGCAAATCCTCCTGAGAGCCGTGCGTCGTGGTGAAACAAGCACAGGAGGCACAACGTGGGGCAAACTGCATCGAATGTGCCTCACTGTATGTTACCCCTTGGCGTACTCGGCAAAAAGGGGAAGTCAGTGTAAGATCCAAATTGAGGATATGCAAAATTTCGGGATGGGCAGTGGGGGGAGAGAGGCGG
>NW_028234440.1:21134016-21136516 GCF_977035675.1 Penaeus japonicus
ATAAAAACAACTACACACACACACGTACACACACACACACAGGCAAACACGCAAACACACACGCACACACACACAAACAAACAAACAAACAAACACACACACACATACAAACACACACACACACACACACACACACACAAACACACACACACACACACATCTACACACAGCACACACTCACACGTGTCACCCTATGCAAGCCTTGTCAGAGAGTACAAACATTAACCTTGTCGCCTGCCAACTTTAGCCCCCCGCCGGTATCTGAATTGTTGTTTTTTAACTCAGCACGGAGTGTGAATGTTTTCAGTGTGTTGTCCAGTATTTTGTGTATCTGTATATGCGGAAAATCGTGGGATCTTGAAGAAAACCTTTACAGAAAAAAAAAATATATATATATATCACTGTACACTGTACGCATATATATATATATATATATATATATATATATATATATATATATATATATATATATATATATATATATATGTATATATATATGTATATATATAAATACACATGTATATATGTATATATATATATATATATATATATATATATATGTATATGTATATATATATATATATATATATATATATATATATATATATTTTTTTTTTTTTTTTTTTTTTTTTTTTTTTTTTTTTTTTTTTTTGATAATTTCTGGTAAAAAGTGAATGCGCGAAATTCAGATACTTTCCGACAAAGTATCTTGGCGTACAATATACCACAATGATGTTTAAGTAGTTGTATTGAATACATCAGGAAATATCAGAATAGCTAACTAATTTACTGAATAAACGTTTTTATAACACCTCAGCATAGTTCATTATTGTAAAAGTCATCTCTCAGTAAATGGAACGCTAATACTGAAGAACACATACATAACTCATGTGTTTGTACCCGATTTTGATTGGATCAATATTGTAATTTTAATCTTGTTAATGATCAACAATGAAATGGAATACCAATCAGAGTTGTGCAATACCCAATCGACCTCAATGACATAATTATCGATCATCATAACCAAGACTTACGTGTTCCATAATATTTCGTTCATGATCAATAACCCGTTCAATTCGTCTTACCAAAGCGGTATAATTGGTAGCCTAAGCAATTATGAATCTTTGTATAAAAGACAAATCCACGAAACATATAGAAAAAATATGTTGCGTTACCAGATGCCAATTTTAAAAAAAAAAGGAAAATCATCGTACTTCGGGCATTCAATATTTTTTTAGGCGACGGTACAGCCGGCGGGAAAATCGGATAGGATATTTTCTGTTAACACTGGAGTATTTTCAAATATAAATGTAGTTCTGATACCGAGGAAATAATATTGAAATCATTCAAACGGAAACTTTTTACATACATACATATTTGTTATTAAATACATATGAAAGTAAATGTAAACATAGACATTTCACACTTTAATGTTGAATAATTCTTAGGCTTGCTTGTAATTATTCTTAGGGTTAGTATTATTTATCCGTTTGTATGCTTGATTTACACAAAGATCATATTTTTATTGGTTATATTGTATATGACTGTTTAAATATCTATCTATCTATCTATCTATGTATATGTATATATATTTATTATATAAACAATATATATATATATATAAATTTATATATAAATTTTTATATAGAATATATATATATATATATATATATACTGTTAATATATATTTTATATATATATATATATATATATATATATATATATCTTTATATATATATACGTATATATATATATATTAATAATATTAAATATATATATATTTATTATACGTTATATAATATATATATCAATATTATATATATATATATATATATTTCTTAAAAACTATATATATGTATATATATATTATATATATATATATGTATATATATATATCTATATATCGATATAAATATATATATTAATATAATATGTATGTATGTGTGTGTATGTATGTTTTATGTATATGTATATGTATCTATATATATATATATATATATATATATATATATATATAGTATATATAAATATATATTATATAAATATATATATATATATATATATATAATTAATATATATATATATATATATAAATATCTATATATATGTGTGTGTGTGTTTGTGGGTGTGTGTGTGTGTGTGCGTTGTATGGTACTTTTTTATGTATTATATATATCTATATCTATATATCTTATATATATATACTATATATATATATATATATGTGAGTGTGTCGTGTGTGTGGTGTTGTGTGTGTGATGTTTGTGTTGGTGTGTGTCATATATATATATATATATATATATATATATCTTACTATATATATTTAATATATATATATATATATATATATATTATACATATATATTACTATATCTATATTATATATAATATTTATATATTATAGATATAGATATATATATACATATTATATATATATCATATCTATATATATATATCTATGTATATGAATATATTATATATATATAAGATATATATATTA
>NW_028234440.1:21169016-21172441 GCF_977035675.1 Penaeus japonicus
ATATATTATGATATATATATGAAGTAAATATTGATATGTATATATATAATAATAATATATATATTATAGATATATATATATATATATCATATAATGATTATAGTTATATATATATGTTTATCTTAAATAAAATATACATATATGTTAACATATTTTATATATTCTATATAAGTCTATCTATCCTATCTTATAATATGATAGATATATATATATATATATATATAATATATCATATATATATATATAAATATGGTATAATATATATATATATATAAATAATAAAAAATATAAATAATATAAATAATATATATATATATATATTTATATTATATATATATATATATTTATATTAAATATATATATGTTATATTAATATAAATATATATAATATATATGTATATATACTATATATATTATATTATATATATATATAATATTTAATATAAATATGATATATATACATACATACATACATGTATATATATTTATATAGATATATATATATATATATATATATATATATATATATATATATATATATATATATACTCGTATATAAATACTATATTATATATACTATATATAATATTATATTATATATATATATTATATATATTTATATATATAATATATATAATATATAATATTAACATATATATGTATAAATATGTTAAAATATATATATATATATATTATATATATATTATATATAGTATAAGTATATATATAATTAATATATATTTTTTAATTTATTAGTATTTATCATATATATATATATATATATAGATATATATATATATAGTAATATATATATAGATTATGATGTTGATTAATATACATATATATATTAAGTCTCATATATATATGTGTATATAAATAGTTATCATATTATTAAGTACATATATAATTATCTATATCTATATATCTAATATTCTATATAATATAGTATATATATAATATCATATATATATAGGGATATAAATAAATAAATAAATAAATAAATATATTATATATATTATATATAATATATATATATATATATATATGTATATAAATATAAATGTATATATAATATATGTATATATATATATTATTTTTATATATCTATTATATATATATAATATATATATATTTATAAATAGATATATATATAATACATATTATATATTGATTATGATTTATATTTTATATAAATATATTATATTTATATATTTCGTATATCGTTTATATATTCTATATTTATTATATATATTTAGATATATATATATATTTATATATATATAATATATATGTATATAGATGTATATATATATATATATAGATTATATATGATATATATATATATATATATGATATATATTATATTATATATATATATATTGCGTATATATATATATATATTAATATTATTTTATTTAATATTATATATATATATATTTTTCATATATATGATATATATATGTATATATTATAATTATATATATTTATAATATATATAGAATATATATATATTTAGATATATTTTATTTATTTGTATGTTCATATTATATTTTATCTATATTATATTATATATATATATATATATATATATTTACACAATATATTAAAACATACACACACACACACACACACACTTATATATTATATATTTATCATATCTATATATATATATATATTTATATATTTATATATATATATATTTTTATATTTTATATAGTAGATAGATAGACAGATAGATATAGATAGATATATTAATGTATTTATATTTTATTAATTAAAAAAATTTTGGGGTTTTATATATATATATATTATATATATATATTATATAAAATTTAGATTATATATATATATAAATAAGACTATATATATTTTGTATTATTATATAAGTTATATATTATATATATATAATATTATTTATTATTATATATAATATTATATATATATATAAAACATTCATATATGTATGTATATTCTAATCATGATGAAAATCGAACAGAAAGTATATCTACAAGTACATCAAAGACCAACCATTGGTTGAGCAGGAGTTGCATACACAGGCTGGAAGTGAAGCTACACTGGTTAGTTTGTGCTCTTAATACCAATGAACATCCTTATATGGCTTCTATAGGAGTACTCGTATAGAATCACTTAATCGCAGGACTTAGCCGATGGTGTTGGATAGCAAGTAGTATGTTGATCTAGAAATTAACCATCTTATTCAATAATATCCTTAGGCATTTGATTCTGATAAGAGATATAGCTGTGGAAGGCTCTTCTGATGATCTGAGTACAAAATAGTTTTAGCAATTAGAACATAATTTTAATATGTTAAGGACTAGGAAAGAGTAGAAAGAAACTTCTTGTGACTACAAATAACTTTGTAGGATTTTGGTTACAGAAACTGGAATTGGAGTGAAAAGACACTAAACCCCACAGTAATCTGCATCCTGCGATGGTTTGAGGTTTGTTTGTGTGAGTTATACAAACCACCAATCTGTTTGGGATCAAAATTCATACAAGTCCAATTAGGGTGAAATATTAGAAGAAATTAGCTACTTTACTACTAAATGACTTCTAAAGAGGCTAAACAGTGAATATAGTTATGTCACATGCGCGATATGAGCTACTGTTGCAGGCGGTGGTTTGCTGGTACTCCTCTTCCTGTAGAGAATGTGGTCAGCAGACTATGTTATGCAATGAGATTGTTGAAGAGCGGGGGAGAGACGTAATAGGGGTCAACGGATGACAAAAAAAAAAAAAAAACAAAAAAAAAAAAAAAAAAAAAAAAAAAAAAAAAAAAAAAAAACAGGTTGGCGATTTAATCAGGGAGGGTCAGGGTCAGAGAGGGGTCAGAGGGGTGCCTGCAGGTTAGCCCAGATGCCAGTTGACCTTTAATCCGAATAGGCAGGTCTATTCCTATCTGTGATTATGACAACAATAGATGTTAGGGAAGATTTCGTTGCTCTCGTGGAACATTCAGATATGTCTTATTATGAAAGGAAGGGTCATGTAAAGTTATAGAGGACTGGCAAAAAAAAAAAAGAAAGCAAAGAATCAAACCGTAAAAATAATGTATCAAGAGCAGGAGGTTTCAGGAAGACCTTGTCCAAAGCGTAGTATCAGTAAGGTTGATAGATCAATTTTTAAATTCTATTAAGAGTTGGTATATACACACTAAATACAAACATATATATATATTATATATATATATATATATATATATATATCTATATATAATAAAAATATTATATATATATATATATGTGTGGTGTATGTGTGTTTGAGTGGTGTGTGTGATGTGTGTGTGTGTGTGTGTGCTAGACATTAATAGATCTTGTTTAGTGTATACATGTTAATATAAGACGTGATGTATAATAATCAACCAATATACCTCACGATGTTACTTCATTTCGAACAATCTAGTT
>NW_028234440.1:21177541-21182541 GCF_977035675.1 Penaeus japonicus
ATCAGTTTAAGAAATAAAGGTTACGTATCTCCTGACTGAAACCGTACTGCCTAAAGCATAATTTGAAAATAAATGCGATTAGAATCGAAACTATCAACATAGTGACTTGACTTTTGATAACGATAAGAGTGATAAATTTGATAATTGGGCACATAATGAATTCAAATAACTATAATAACTGCTGGAACTTCGTCTTGTTCTTACTACATTAACAATAGGTTTATTTTTCGATGATAATAATCCTAATGTTACCATTATACTAAGGATCATTCAATACCATCAACATTAATTCGATTACCTATTGTTATCATCACACACTTTTCTTAAAATTTCACAGGGAATCCTTCGTACAGTATCCAAAGTACAAATACAGTCTCACGATCGAATGGTTTATTGCGACATTTTGTAGAAAAGGCTATGAATAAAACTGAACAACTTTGACACCGCAGGGATGATTTGACAAGTTCGATTAGATATCTTCATCAGAATACATGCTAGGTGAAACGACAAAGCAAGTATTTATATTTCAACCAGGAGCTGAAGTTACTTTCTGACGTTTACGACCTCGGCCTCGTTATCCGCATAACTGATGTTTGCTGACCTGTTTTTTATGATTGTTTCATGGATATTATCGCTTTGTTTTCCAAGCCCGAGCTAGGTATTTCTCCCTCCTCTACGTGTGTTAAGTATAATCCGGTTTGAAAGTCCATCTCGTTCTGATTCTGGTGTTGAAATCACGGGTCCCTGTTATTTCACGTAATGAAAGCTTTTATCGCATCTTGTTGCATGATATCCAGTGTAACGAAGCTTAATCTGTTACCTTTATCCAAAGTCCACATATTTTCGTGGCAAGATTATGTTGATTTTATCTTTTTTAAAATGGTTTAGTAGCCTAAAGTAAACTGTTTGGAACTTGCCTCAGGAATGTTTGCTTTGGAAATAGGTTTTTCCCGGTTGGATGTATAGCCCGGATTTATTCTTAGATTTTGACAATAAAACCTTATCTGGGGTATATATGCCTTTGATATCTCGAAAGAAATCTCTGTTGTGGTAATGTAGATTTTATCTACTATAGGATCTCCCTAAAGCTATGACTACCACCATATTTTCGTTGGTTGTCTTTTTGTTGACTTTTTACAAACTCTTTACTAAAACTAGCAAGAATAAATAACAGGGTATGATCGACGTGCATGTCAATAAATGGTACGATTGAAAGAAATTAGGTTTGTTGTAGAGAAAGTAAGGAAAGGGATTACTGGGAAAACAATTCGATAAAAATAGGAAACGCTAGGATAGAAGAAGATAACTAGAAGAAGCAAAAGCTAAAAAAAAAAAAGAAAAAGAAAAAAAAAAAGAATCTACCGCGTGTGACCTCTCTCTCCTTTTCTAGCCCATTGTATAATAGAGAAGACTATAACAACAACAACAAAAAAAAAAAAAACTCGTCATGCACTAGCCAACAAATACGTCATGTCTCTCCCACACAAGGAGACGCCATTGTTTCTGCCTGATGAATGGCCTCATAGTTCCATTTGTCCCCCTCTGATTAACTAGTCCCATGATTATCAAGAAGAAAAGTAGAGGAAGATCCTCTTTTCGAACGGTTTTTTTTTTTTTTTTTTTTTTTTTTTTTTTTTTTTTTTTTTTTTTTTTTTACGAAACGAAAACTGTTCATTGAGGACGAAAACTATTTCTAAAGCGTTTATTCACGTTGTTTTTGAAGAATTTTCGTCGGGCAACGCAAAAGGTCTTCTTATTATCTAGAGGAGATGGTAGCTGACAATATTTATGTTGATATGAATAATGAAGAAAAAAAGGGTGACATTAATGCTAAAAGGTCATAACAATACTGAGATTAATGATGTTGACACGATAATAGTAACACTGATAATGATAATAACACAGATCACAAGGATCTCGTTACTACAGTAATGTTGATTAAAGAGAGACACTAGATATATAGATGTTTTTTTCGGGCATAAGACTAATCAAGTAAATGGACCGATGGATAAACAGATCGATAGACGGGGATAACGAAAGAGGCAGATAAACAATGACAAAGGATAGGGCTGTCGCATTTATTCTTCTTCCTCATCTTCTTCCTCTTCATCTTCCTCTTTTTCTTGATCTTTCCCATGGCATTTATATCTATCTTGTTTAGACTTATCAAATTTCTCATAAAGAAGAAGAATTTTCTCTCTCTCTCTCTCTCTCTCTCGTGCCTTCCCCTCTCATCTACCTTCTCCTCTCAGTCGAGGAGGGGGGTCAATCTCCAGCGTCCCCTCTCTCCCCCCCCCACCCCCCACCCCCCGTCTTCTTTATCTCTGGTCCCCCCCACCCCCCCTCCCTGTTTTTGTGGCAATAAGTGTTTGGGTTTTTTCCCCCCCCCCATCTATCCCCCCCCCCCACCCACCCCCCCCCAACACCCCCACCCCCCTCTGTCCACCCCCCACTCTCCTGTCTCCTTCGTTCTCAACCTTCTCACGTCGTTCTCTCTCTCTCTCTCTCTTTGAAATCTCTCTCCTTTCACATATGAAAGTGGGATTCAATTCATGATATTTGCATTAAGGAATTTTACCAAAATTCTGAACAATAAATGACATGTATTCTGAAATTCTCAGAAATAAATGACACTGAAAAATCTTTGATATTCGTAATATATAACATTTTGAAAATAAATAAATAAATAATAATAATAATAATAACAGTACGTGAATCTTGAAATGAATAGGGCCTATATACTTTTTTTTCCACAGCGCAATTAGCATAATTAATTGGAAGCCGGAAAATATAATAATAAATGTATATTTGAAATTCAGTTGCCAGGTTATAATTCATATTTTGAATAAAGAATGGAAAATGTTCAACAGCAACAATACGATAAGAAATTGATAGTATGAACTATGTTGACACAGATAAGGAATAAAAGAGTGAGTGAGAGAGAGAAAGAGAGAGAGAGAGAGAGAGACACAGAGAGAGAGAGAGAGAGAGAGAGAGAGAGAGAGAGAGAGAGAGAGAGAGAGAGAGAGAGAGAGAAAGAGAGAGAGAGAGAAGAGGACGAGGAAGACACAGAGAAGAGAGAGAGAGAGAGGCAGAAGAGAGAGAGAGAGGAGAAGAGAGAGAGGAGAGAAGGAGAGAGAGAGAGAGAGAGAGAGAGTAAAGAGGAGAGAGAGAAGAGGAGAAGACAGCACACAGAGAGAGAAAGAGAGAGGAGAAGAGAGAGAAAAGAGAGGGAGAGAGTAGGAGAGAGACAGAGGAGAGAGAGAGACGAGAGAGGGAGAGAGAGAGTAGAGAGAGAAGAAGAGAAAGAGAGAGAGCGAGAGAGAAAGAGAGAGAGAGAGAGGGGGAGAGGACACAGAGAGAGAGAGAGAGAGAGAGAAATAAGAGAAGAGAGACAGAGAGAGAGAAAGCGAGAGAGAGAGAGAGAGAGAGAGAGAGAGTGAAAGCACAGAGAGAAAGAGAGAGAGAGCACAGACAGAGAGAGAGAGAGAGAGAGAGAGAGAGAGGAGATAGAGAGAGAGAGAGAGAGAGAGGAGAAGAGAGAGAGAGAGAGAGAGAGACAGAGAGAGAGAAAGCAGAGAGAGCGATAAAGAGAGAAGAGAGCGGAGCAGAGATAAGAGAAGGAGGAGGGAGAGAGAGAGAGAGATAGCAGAGAGAGAGAGAGAGAGAGAGAGAGAGAGAGAGAGAGAGAGAAGGAGAGAGAGAGAGGTGAGACACAGAGAGAGAGAGAGAGAGAGAGAGAGAGAGAGAGAGGAGAGAAACACACACATAGAGAGAGAGAGAGAGAGAGTGAGAGAGAGAGAGAAGAGAAGAGAGATGGGGGGGGGGAGGGGGGAGGACAATTTGGGGCGAGAAGAAGAAGAAAAAGCCAGAGACATAGACAAAAAAATATAGAGAAACACGAATGAAGTGAGAGACCGACCTTCTAACAAACAAAAAGAGAGACAGATAAGCACCTAAGCAGGGAAGTTGAAATATATACAACGTAATCCCTCGTCTCATTACGCAATTCAAATACCAAACACCAATGCCATTAACTATCGTTTAGCCATGAGCCACTTCATTCTCTTCTGTTAGGGCCAGGCAAACAACACTAATTCCGAATGTAAACTCCAGTGCTCTTGCAATGACCCTCGAATGACCCCATCAAAACAGGAGTCGCTTCACCCATTAAACGAGGGCGTTAAGTTGGGTCAATTACTTTGATTGCCTTTAGCCAAGGTGTGGGTAGAAGACTCATTTAGAAACGCACTCTTCAAAATTGTATTAGATTCGTGAACCACAGAAATATTGACGCGGCATCAACATAGGAGGGTTGATTACATTATTTTTGTATATCTTTAACTTTCTTCTCTTTATCTTTTTATTTTCATCAAATCCCCCCCCCCGCCCAACACACCACCACAGAACACAGACAACCGCCCACACACATCTGTATATATATAGGGTATATATATATATATATTATATATATATATATATATAACATATTAAATATATATAGTATAGATAGCTAATAGATAGATAGACATATAGATATGTATGATATATACAATATATATATAATCTATATATATATATATATATAATATTTTATATTATATATATATATATAATATAGATGTATGTATGTATATAAGACACACATATATATATAAATTATATATATATATATATATAGTGATATATATATATATAGTATATATATGTGTGTGTGTGTGTGTGTGTGTTGTGTGTGTGATGGTGTGTGTGTAGTGTGTGTGTGTGCGTGTGTGTGTGTGTGGTGTGTGGACACTCTTCACCTTCTTTCCCTATTGAAAAAGTGTTAGACCTCTCCAATTTATGATGAAAGGCCGGCCGTGCACACTGTTTTAACAGAAAAACAGAAAAACATTTCTCCTTCAAATCATTAATACCATATAATCCTACAAATGAAGGGATTAAGGAAAGATTTGATGCATTTCTGCAATGTTACTAATTTTTATCTTTACATAACTTTA
>NW_028234440.1:21187541-21189147 GCF_977035675.1 Penaeus japonicus
GTTCGACTTCAGTGGTAATTTCTAGGTCAGTGGACCCCAATACTTCCTGAAATACGATGAAGAGGTATGTGTTTGGAGTGTAATTTTCCCCCATGGCAATTTCAAAAACACTCGATTCCCTAGTATCAAGAGCCGTCTGGTTAGCTCATTGGTAGCGTGTCGACTTCACATCCCCGTGGTCGGCAGATCGAGTCCCGTCCAGGCTCGTGAGCTTCCACTGTCACCTGGCGGTTACTGACGTAGCTGGGCACTGCGTTGGGGAAGGACCAAGCTCAGATCGAGTCAACACTCGTTGGCACATTCTCTCATGAGTCCGCACACGCTGACACAGGCGGGCTCGCGTCACTGCATACAATCCCGGCGTAGCATCTGATCCGCAAATCTGGCTTATCCTTATCCTAGTATCAAGGGCCTTATAAATTGCTGTTATTGTCTCCTGTACTTGATATTCAATCTCCTATGTAACACTCCATGTCCAAACACATGATCATGCTGGCGATCAGCATTCCATCCCGATGTGCATTTAGGTACACATGAGAGGGCGTTAGCATTGCCCTTTGTACTTTTTATTTCTGTACTTGGTACGAATGAATTAGGTGAGTGCAGCACAGGCAGCACATACTGTTTATGTCAAATAACAAGTAGCTATCGTATGTCACTACAGAAATCATAATTCTACAACACATTATCTATGTAAAATAGGAAAATAGAGCTAATCAGCAGGTCTTGCGACATTCAAACATCCACATTCAATGCAACTTATATATTGTTAAAGGTATTTAATGAAATGATTTGCGTGCATGCAGGACTTTATTGTCTGGCATACCAGTACTTATTAAGTGGGTTAGCGCTGAACTTATGAGCACGTAATACAAAGTATTCAGGCAGAGAGTAACTTTTTACTTACCTCTCGGCCCTCTTTCCTCGTTCCTATTCCTGATTCCTTTTAAATGCTCATTCTGAATTATACCTCCAATTCCACTATCTTGTTGTCTCTTTAAACATAACTTTTATATCTGACAAAATGATAATCATCGTATATCTATTATCCGCAGCAGCCAATAATAATGATGAAGTCCCCTTTATAAGGCAATACAGATTTAGAACATTTAGCTTGAAAAGTTGTGTCCCATTATTCTGTACCCTCATATATCTGTGTATACGTTTACGTCACACGGATAAGGGTCCACGGAGAAACTTACACCCGTAAAAGGGGACGGATGATTAAAGAGAATAGGCTAGGCAAATCCCTCGGTTAGTAAACAGTTTTCAATGAAAAATTTACATTCCAAAGCGATGAACGCTGTGGCGTGCTAGCCCGTTATGTGCTAGAACCGTTCTCGTCAATATAGCGATACGAGGCATCATGTAAGGAATTAACATTATCTTTAAGAACAGAACATTTGTTGATAAAGAATGCAATGCATATTACACAATGGACGACTGAAAGCCGCAACACCTGACACGTATTCCATGAATACTACATTTGTATTGGCTCATATTGGTTCCGATTCCAATAATAATTTATTTAGGTTCACATGTTAATAAAATGTAATCTGATATTATGTGCTCACTGCCAGCTGCAAGACGACGGTGGTGGAGTTGG
>NW_028234440.1:21189247-21194247 GCF_977035675.1 Penaeus japonicus
TTAGTTTTGTGTTCTTAATACTAATGAACAGCCTTATATGGCTTCTATAGGAGTACTCGTATAGAATCCCTTAATCGCAGGACTTGGGACAATAGCCACGATGCGGGTGGTTCCGGAGATAGTACAGTAGCTATTGCTTAGATCATAGAAAGATTAACCATCTTATTCAATAATATCCTTAGGCATTTGATTCTGATAAGAGATATAGCTGTGGAAGGCTCTTCTAATGATCTGAGTACAAAATTGTTTTAGCAATTAGAACATAATATGTTCCGAAGGACCTAGAACTTCTTGAGACTACAAACTAACTTTGTAGGATTTTGTTACAGAACAGGAATTGGAGGAAGACACTAAACTCCCAGTAATCTGCATCTGATGGTTGAGTTTGTTGTGTGAGTATACATACACCAATCTGTTTGGGAATCAAAATTACATATAAGTCCAATTAGGGTGAAATTAGATACTTTACTAAAATGACCTTCTAAAGAGCTAGACAGTGGTAAACATAGTTATGTCACATGCGATGAGCTCTGTGCGGTACTCTTCCTGAGAATGTGTCAGCCAGACTATGTTATGCAATGAGAGTGTTGACGAGAGGAGACGTGATTAGGGGCTCAACGGATGACAAAAAAAAAAAAAAAAAAAAAAAAAAAAAAAAAAAAAAAAAAAAAAAAAAAAAGGTTGGCGATTTAATCAGGGAGGGTCAGGGGGGTGCCTGCGGTTAGCCCAGATGCCAGTGACCTTCATAATCCGATTGGCTGGTCTAATTCCTATCTGTGATGTGACAACAAAAGAAGTTAGGAAGATTTCTTTGCTCTCGTGGAACATCCAGATTTGTCTTATTATGAGAGGAGGGTCATGTAAGTTGTAGAGACTGCAAGCAAAGAATCAAACGGTAAAAATAATGTATCAAGAGCCAGGAGGTTTCAGGAAGAACCTTGTCAAAGAGTCAGTATCAGTAAGATCTGATAAATTTTAATTCTATTAAGAATGTATATACACACATAAATACATACATATATATATATATATATATATATATATATATATATATATATATATATATATATATATATATATATATATGTGTGTGTGTATGTGTGTGTGTGTGTGTGTGTGTGTGTGTGTGTGTGTGTGCTAGACATACATTGATATCTGTTTTGTGTATACATGTATATATAGACGTATTGTATATAATCATACAATATACTCACGCATGTAATCTCATCTTTCGAACAATCTATTTTTTTCCTTATTCTACTCATTCCCAGTTTCTCAATTGCTCTCAGAAAAAAAGATTATACTCTTTCTCATCCGTTTATCAAGCCATTAACATCAGACGCCATTAACATCAGACAATATCATTTTCCGAAATCACGTAAATGATTAAAGGGTAGTATTAGGTTCTTGAACCGACCACCGTGTTTTAGTCCCCCCTTAAACTGCAAATAACTCAGGATAACAGAGACATGGCTTCAGGCCATCCGGAATTCGTGAATTCACAACAATTAACCGTCTCTTATTTATATTTTGTGAAATCCGTCCTTTCATGAAAAAAAAGAATGAACAAGACTGTAAAAAATGCACAGAATTGATAGAGTAGGTACAGGCATATACTGCCTTGTTACTTCAGGGGTGATAGGAATGATTTTGGTTATCAATTATTAATCAAATTATTATATGACTTGAAAATTGTAGCATTGGTAGTGATAGTATCAATAACGGTGATATTAACAACAATGGTGATAATGATAATGCTAATGATAACAATATGGATAATTACATTGATTATGATAATAATGCTGCTGCTAATGATGATAATATGAATGATGTTAGTGATTCATTCAGATATTGTATTATTAACAGCTATATGATGTCATATCAAATTGTATCTAATCATTAGTCAGATATTATATTATTAACAGTGATCCATACAAAATATAAGACCTTATCAGAGAGATAGCTGATTAACCACCGGATACATAAAAGGTATTCGACCAATAATTCCCACGACTAATATAAACATGACATACGAAGTTTACATGAATAATGATATAATAATCTTTTTTTTTTCTATCATGCAACGTCAATCGACAAGTTGGATTATTCATGTATTCCAAACTGCAACGCGATACACCCGAGGGAGACAAGAGACGGCCTGTGTCTGAATACATTACCAGAGAGGCATGTAACAGATGTATGCTATTACACATTTACTTTGAAATTGTACCTATTTAATTCCAATTTACTTTACAGGTTAATCTTTTTTTTTTTCTGTTTTTACCTGTTGGTTGTTTATTTCACATACTTAGGAAGTACGTACTTACTCCTGCTTATAACTTACCTTACGATGCTGTATTCACTAATTACTTCTTTAGTCTAATTTACTTGTTGCTTACTTACTCTATCTATTGTATTTACTACTTACTAACTTTGTCTACAATACTTAGTACTTTGTCTACTGTATATACCACATACTTTTTTACTTACTCTTCTTACTATGGTAATTGCTTACCTAATCTCTTTCTCTTTCTCTTTCTCTTTCTCTCTCTCTCTCTCTCTCTCTCTCTTTCTCTGTCTCTGTCTCTGTTTCTGTCTCTCTCTGTCTCTTTCTCTCTGTCTGTCTCTCTGTCTCTGTCTGTCTGTCTGTCTCTCTCTCTGTCTTTTTCTTCCCCCTTCTCTCTCTCTCTCTTTCTCTGTCTGTCTCTCTCTGTCTCTGTCTCTCTGTCTCTTTCTCTCTGTCTGTCTCTCTGTCTCTGTCTGTCTGTCTCTCTCTCTGTCTTTTTCTTCCCCCTTCTCTCCCTCTCTTTCTCTGTCTCTGTCTCTCTGTCTGTCTCTCTGTCTGTCTCTCTCCCTGGTCTCGATACTGTCTGCCCTCTATATAAGACTAGCACTCTAATACCTTGCATCTCTCTGTCTCTTCTCTCTCTCTTCTCTCTATTATATACTCTCTCTCCTCATTCTCATCTCTTTCACACTCTCTCTCTCTCTCTCTCTCTCTCTCTCTCTCTCTCTCTCTCTCTGCGTATGTTTGAGTCCTTTTTTTCTCTACCTCAGCCGTGTTTCCTGGCAGTAAGAAAAAAACCATCATTGATAAACATCAGACAACACATTTGACTAACATCTTGCTGCAATACTCAAACACACACACTAGAGTATTTACCAAAGCAAATACTACAGACATTAATGTCAAAGGTGATATCATGCCTTTCATGAACAGAAACATTTAAATAAAGTATATCTTATTTGCTTCCATAACGACGATTGGCATTTATATTATGTGATTATGATTTACATTATTATCATCTTTATTCCTCTTGATTCTTATGATTCTTTTGATCGTTCCTAGTATTCTTATCAGTATGATTGTTATTCTTATCATTATTATTTCACATTTTCGCAATCAAATAACAATGATGATAAAGATAATGATAATTATCATCATTGCAATAATTATGATAGTAAGTACTATTATTATTACAATGATAACGATAATAATAATTATCATCATTGCCATATTAATGCTAACAATATGATTAGAAAAAAAATCAATGCTATTTCAATTATTAGTATCTTAATTCTTAGTAATAGAAGTAGTAATATCAGTAGCAATAGTAGTTGTAAAGTAGTCGTAGTAGGAATAGTATTAGTAGAAGGAGGAGTCGTAGAAGTAGTATTAGTGGTAATGGTAGGAATAGTAGTAGTAGTGGTAATAATAGTAATAGTAGTACAGCAGCAGCAGCAATAACAGCTGTAGTAGAAGTAAAATTATTACACATTTCATCACCATTACAATTTTATCATCAATGTCATAAAGTATGGTTGTCAATATCAGTAATTTTATTATCTCTATTGTAATTCCTATCATAATCATGGCTGATTGTATTATAATCATTATAATCCATACTCGACAACGTGTTTACCTGCATTTCAAACTACTCATTGCTTATACATAGTGATCTTTTTGTATTCACGTTAATCTCTTTGGAGCCCCCCATCGGAGGAGTGGACTGAAATGCAGTAGGTTCTGAGGCTGAAAGGCATTAGGTTTTGAGGCTGAAATGGAATAGGTTCTGAGGCTGAAATGCAGTAGGTTCTGAGGCTGAAATGGAATAGGTTCTGAGGCTGAAAATACAGCAGGTTCTGAGGCTGAAATGTATTAGGTTTTGAGGCTGAAAAGCAGTAGGTTCTGAGGCTGAAAATACAGCAGGTTCTGAGGCTGAAATGCATTAGGTTTTGAGGCTGAAATGCAGTAGGTTCTGAGGCTGAAAAGCAGTAGGTTCTGAGGCAAAAAATGCAGTAGGTTCTGAGGCTGAAATGGAATAGGTTCTGAGGCTGAAAAGCAGTAGGTTCTGAGGCTGAAAATGCAGTAGGTTCTGAGGCTGAAATGCAGTAGGTTCTGAGGCTGAAATGCAGCAGGTTCTGAGGCTGAAAATGCAGTAGGTTCTGAGGCTGAAAATGCAGTAGGTTCTGAGGCTGAAATGGAATAGGTTCTGAGGCTGAAAATGCAGTAGGTTCTGAGGCTGAAATGCAGTAGGTTCTGAGGCTGAAATGCAGCAGGTTCTGAGGCTGAAAAGCAGTAGGTTCTGAGGCTGAAAATGCAGTAGGTTCTGAGGCTGAAATGAAATAGGTTCTGAGGCTGAAAATGCAGTAGGTTCTGAGGCTGAAATGCAGTAGGTTCTGAGGCTGAAATGCAGTAGGTTCTGAGGCTGAAAATGCAGTAGGTTCTGAGGCTGAAAATGCAGTAGGTTCTGAGGCTGAAATGCAGTAGGTTCTGAGGCTAAAAATGCAGTAGGTTCTGAGGCTGCAATGGAATAGGTTCTGAGGCTGAAAATGCAGTAGGTTCTGAGGCTGAAATAAAATAGGTTCTGAGGCTGAAGAGCAGTAGGTTCTGAGGCTGAAAATGCAGTAGGTTCTGAGGCTGAAAATGCAGCAGGTTCTGAGGCTGAAAAGCAGTAGGTTCTAAGGCTGAAATGGAGTAGGTTCTGAGGCTGAAACTG
>NW_028234440.1:21201747-21209247 GCF_977035675.1 Penaeus japonicus
ATTACAGGTTTATTCCATAATGCAGATAGTCTGACGTTATGGTACACGAAAAAAACACTAATCAATATAACACGATAGATATATCACAACTATAACCACTACCGACATAATATTCACTCACTTATATTTATTCACTACAGCACAATGATCACAGTAATAAACAATAGCACAACACGTATGAATAGGCGGAGAAATCAGGTGTCAGCGCTAGCGTAGTCAGTTCCCGGTCTATCTGCATCCTGCTTATATGGAAGGGTTTTCGCAACCGCCGTCCCCAATGGGAGTTATGCGGGAAGGTAGTCTGGAATGTAGGAGGGGCAATAGTCGAGGGTATTATGCTCTTCTTTGAAGATCTAGCTCCGTTGGAAGGCAACCATGTGTAAACCACCCATCAGTCAAAGTTGACCTGACCTGACCCATACAATATTTACAATTCAATATTACAATATTTGTATTTAATGATATACAAGCATAATATATAATTCTCACAACACTTGGCGATTAAAAGAAAATTCAGGAACTTTATCAATGATTACACATATAATGTAGGAAAGATACCTTGCGTTACACACATTGAGAAAAAAATCTGAGGAAGAAAAGGGGTTTTTAAGAGTGGAGAAAAGTCAGAGAAAAAAGGGTGAAATTCAGACACGGGGACAACACTTCCACTGACTTACCTTGATTTTACTGCCTGGCGCATTGTATTTACTGCTATGATCATGTGAGAGTGAAAAAAAAAAAATGTAAGTATGTGGCGAGTGGTCCACGAGTTTAAAGAAAATATGAGGCGAGCACGACCCCTGGGTGACATCATACTGTGAGAGTGGCGGTTTTCTTACCGCTAGCACCTGTTTCTGAGTTCTTTCCCATCTCATTTCTGACATCAGTTTGTGAGGGTGAGGTGAGAGAGTGTTGAGTGTGATTGTTCGTGATGGGAGAATTAAGTGTTGCAGGTGTTGTAGTGTGTTTGTGACCTCGGTCTCTGTGTCGGAGTCGAATGTTGCGTTCTCAGCAGGGGAGATTTGGAAGTTCGCATCTAAGTTTATAAATAGTTTGGGCTTTATGTCTTTCCACCTAACTGTTACTGTGAAACTTGTATAGTATCTATATATCATTTTTGACATATGAGCTTTTACACTGGATATATATTCAATTTTTTTCTGAAAGATGTTCTTCTATATCCTCTTCATTTGTGTCGGGGTGGCAACTGGTGATATAGAGATAGAGTGGCTGGTCGCGGGCGGAGAGTGAGGGGAGGACAACAGGAGGGAAGGATTGCTGGTCATGGGCACAGGCGTGGAGGTGGGGGTGTTTGTGTTTGCCTTACTTGTGGTGGAGGTAGAGGGCGTTATAATAGGGGGAGGAGATGCAAAGGGGAACGTTTGGTAGGTGCTCTGATCGTAGGTGGGAGATGGGAGATTGGATGGGATTTGTTGTGGGGGAATTGGTTGAGGGCTGAGGGATGCGTCCTCGGCGAGTTCATGCTGGTGATGACACATCGCACCTTGCACCCATAATTGTCTTAATGGCCAACTGCTGTTCTGAGAACATTCCAATCAGCAGGTCTATTTTGTTTTCCGTCATAATCTGTGTGAGATGGCTCATGATGGGTCTGTGTTCTTTAGTCTTTACACTTATGAAAAAAAAATCACAAAAGAAGTGGAAATACCTGATTTTTTGGGAGGTGGCGACCAGTCTGTGGGGGGCTGTTCGTTGTTGTTGCAAATGTTATGTTTTCATTTTAAAGGCACTGATCAATCATGGTGGTTAAAATGATGTTTATCATCCTTTTAAAATCTCGAGTCGTGTTCCTTGGTTTTCAACCTTCGGATAGACTGATAACAATGTCATGGGCTTGTTCAATTTCATCTGGTCGATATAGTTTCCTAATCTGTTCACAGATGACCAACCTTGCCCATGATCTTTTTGTTGCAATAAAGCACAAAATTGTGTTTAGCACTATTAAGGCACTGCCGGCTTGATACACTGCTTTGTTATTTAAATCTTCATAAAGATTTTTGCTTTTTATGTTTTCATAATTGACACTGTTCGGTTGCTTTGGGTGCTAGGGTGCCCCTTACCCTGGGCCAGAGAGCAACCTTGACCCTGGTTGCCGTGGGGGTGCCCAATCTCCTGGGCGGGGAGGCAGCTTTGACCCATGCTGCCTGGGGGCCCATCTCCTAGGGCTGAGGTTCCGGTACCCTGGGAAGGGGGCACATTACCCTGGGCCAAGGTTCCCCTTTCACTCTGGGGATAAGAGCTCGTGCTAGCTGCCCGAGGAAGCACCAGGTTGGCCCCCTCAAACCCGGGGGGAGGGGTCCGAGTTCCCTCTGACACTGCAGGACCATGAGATAACATGGTTTGCTGAATTGTCATGCTGTGGCGGAGAGGAGGCAAAAACACATCCGATCACCACAGCAGCTAGACTCCAATGATTGCTGAGTTTGTTTCTTCTGTTTGGTGTCCAGGTGAGTATGTTGTAATGAATGATTGTAAGGCATGAGCGTAGTGGAGTGTGAGTAGTGTGTGATGCAGCCATTGTGTTAATTGGATGTGTTATACCAGCCGTTTGGTATTTGTTTGAGTCTATGTTGTTTTAGTTTTTCTATCATGTTAGGATGTAGGTGGATGTGTCCTGCGTTTATAAGTGCTTTAATCTTTTGTTCGTGTATGAAGTTTTTGTATGTGGGGTTTGTATATATATATATATATATATATATATATATATATATATATATATATATATATATATATATATATATATACCCATCAGTCAACGTTGACCTGACCTGACCTGACCCGGCGATTGCCTCGCACTCACACTCACTTATAATTTCCTCAGGGCTATTAACAATATCAACCCTATCCATATGGAAAATCATAGCCATAATATCCCTAACAAATGCCCTATCAACAGTAGTATCCATGCCCAGCCCACAGTACCCATATCAACCTTAGTAGCCTGCGATGCCCATGCCAGAGCCATAAGGACCACAGGTGCAAGATGCACAAAATGTTTATCCGATGATGTCTGTATTACCATAGTCACAGCCCCAAGAAGCATAGGCACCACCACCGCACGAAGTGCTCACAGTTTCACATCACACAGAGAAGGTGTCCAACTGCTGGGAACCTAGATCTGGATTAGGGGCTTTCGTAATTAGGCAATTTATACCATTTGATAAAACTGATAAAAGCTAAAAGTATAATTTGAATTTTTAATACTCGTCAGTTATCTACTCGTATTGGGACGAAGTTTGTCTACGGGAAGCGTATTGGGTCCTTTGACTTACCTAAGCAGTTTGTGAGTATCCAAATTAAACCTGCCCTGTTTAGACATGGCAGTTATCTTCGAGACATAATTGGTGTAGGTAATGCTCCTGAGGGCTTTTACCGGACCTGTTTCAAGTTACCTCCACCTCAGTACCTGAACTGTCCAGCATGTTCTTTTCTACTGCATGTGCGACAGTTAGTCCAGGTAATTTACTAAAGCCGAATTATTGCCCATGGTGTGGCATTCATTTTAAGACTTGGATTCGTTACATGCCAGAACATGCTTTGAGATACTACTGATCAAGGTCCTTTGAGTTACCGAATTAGTTTGTGAGCATCAAAATAAACCTGCCCCGTTTAGACGTGGTGGTTATCTTTGAAACATGATTGGTGCAGGTGATGCTCCTAAGGGCTTTTGCCAGACCTGTTTCGTCAAGTTACCTCCACAGCAGTACCTGAACTGTCGCCATTTCTAAATCACTTTCGTTTCATTTTAAGACTTGGATTCGTTACGACATGCTGAAACATGATTTGCGATCAAGGTCCTTTGAGTTACCGAAGCAGTTTGTGAACATCAACATAAACCTGTCAAGGTTACTGAAGCAGTTTATGAGTATCCAAACAAACCTGCTCTGTGTAGACCTAACATGACTGGTACAGGTGATGCTCCTAAGGGCTTTTGCCGGACCTGTTTCGTCAAGTTACCTCCACATCAATAACCGAACTGTTGCCATTTCTAAATCACTTTCATTTCAATTTAAGACTTGGATTAGTTACATGTATAATAAATGCTTTGCGATACGGTTGATCAAGGAATGTTATATGATGACCATAATGTGTTAAATTATTTTATTTGTTATGTATATATGGGTGAACCAAAGTATGAACAAGAGCTAAGTTCTGTAAAATCAGCAGTCCCTAATCAGTTTCATATACACATTAGCTCTCAACGGTAGTGTGCATCTAGGTTTTAGAAGTTAGATTTGCTCAATATTACGGCAATTATAGTAATTATGTCTGCAATTGCCATCATCACTCACTCCTTCCTCATAGTACAATAAAATAGCACAATGATGTACGCCATGACGCCCGTCGTCAGGCCAAAGCTCCTGTGTCATATATGTCATAACACTCGTCCGCAAAAGCCCTGAGGATCGACGGTAATTGGGGTGGGTATGGATATTACTGTGGGTAGGGCATACCCTGGAGCGCTTGTTAGGGATATAAAGGTTGTGGTTCTCCATAAGGGTTGGGTTAATATGGTTATTAGCCCAGAGGATCGAGCGCCATTGACTAACCCAGTGACTTCGCAGCTACTTTATACATAGCTGACGGATAAATCATCGGAGACTCCACATTTTTATGGAATCTTGAACCAACCCAGTGACTTCCCAGTTACACTGTACATAGCTGACGGATAAATCCTCGGAGACTCCACCTTTCTTGGAGTCTTGTACCACCTTCTCTTTGGCAATGTCCTAAGACATTTTTTGCACCAGGGACAAAAATATTTCGCATCTGGTAAGTAAATTCTAAACAAGTCTTCATAACATCTCTAGCAGTGTTCCTAAGGTGGAATACAATAGAGATTAACCATATAAACGCTCGTTACGCAAAACTGAATACGAGGCGCATCCAATGGATCGAGGTAAACATGGCATTATGGGCACATAGGCTCCCGTAATGGAGGCTTCTTATGAGACGTCGGACAAAATCTTGAACCAACTGTAAATAAAAAACGAGAGTCTGTATACCTTATTGATAACTCTGTACGAAATAGTTTAAATATTTGCGTTACAGTTATTTCTTCTCAGTCCATAAGTTACGACAGATCAGATAAAAACATAGAAATTTCGACATACAAAAGAAAAATATTCCAGAATAGAATTATAGCAACAAAAAAAATAGTCATCTAAGTCTCCATTTATGAATTAGATTTGTCATTAATTCAAAACGTCGGAAGATATATATATATATATATATATATATATATACAATATATATAAATATATATATATATATAAAAATAAAAAAAAAAAAAAAATTTATATAATGTATATATAAATAAATATAAATATAAATATATATAAATAATATATATAAGATATGATAATATTATATATTTAATATAATATATATATATAATATATATATATATATATATATACAATAGATATAGGATATATATATTATATATGATATAATGATAATATATATATATATATATATATTATATATATATTATAGTATATATTATAATATTATATATAATATATATATATAATATATATATATATAATATATATATATAAGAGTATATATATATAAATATATATGGAATTATATGGAATATATATATGTTATATATGTAAATATAAGATATATATAATACAATTATATTATAAATATATATATATATATATTTATATATATATATATATAACATATATATAATATATAATATATCTATATATAAATATATATATATATATATATATATATACATACTATATATATATATATAAATATACATATATATTTTACATAATATATACATATATATATATATATATAATAATATATATAATAATATAATATATATAATATATAATATATACAATATATTATATAATATATAATATATACATAATAATACGTAATAATATATAATATATACAATATATTATATAATATATATATATATATATATAATCTATATATATATAAAATATATAATATATATATATAATATAAATATATATATATATATATATATAATATATATATATATAATATAATATATATAAGAAATCATATAAATATATATATATATATATATATAAAATATTTATATATATAATATATATATATAATAATATATATATAATATATAATAAATATATATATAATAATATATATATGTATAATATATAGATAAAATATAATATATATAATATATATATAATAATTATATAGTAATATATATATATATATATAATTATATATATATAATATATATATATATAATATATATAGATATATATATAATATATATATATATATAATAAATATATATATATATAATATATAATATATTTATATATATAATAATAAATATATAATATATATATATATATATATATACAATATATATATATATAAATATATATTTATATAATATATAATATATATATTAATAGTAAATATATTATATATATATATATAATATAATATATATATTAATATATTATATAATATATATCTATATATATATATAGTATAAATATCTAATATATATATAAATATATATATTATATATATATTATATAAATATAAATATAATAAATATATATTATATATATATATATATAGATCTATATATATATATATATATATATGTATATAATGTAATATTATAATTGTAATATATATATATATATGTATGTATATATATATATATATATATATATATATCAATATATATATATATATATATATATATATATGTATATAATATATTGTAATGTATATATGTATATATGTACTGGGAAAATTAATATACAATTCTGGCCATTCAACTGATTTTTCACATTTTTATTGACAGAAGGAATATTTTAGACAGTAAATATGTTTTATTGTTTTTCCTTTATACATATATCATCTCAGTATATTTGTGGGACCTCCTTTGCCTCTAACAACTGCTTCAACACGTCTTGGCATGCTTCTAATGTAGTCTTGTGGTTTGTTCCTTATATCTGGATTTCTGTGCCAAACCTCTATCAACCGCTGGATGAGCTGTACTCTGTTGGTACATTCAATTTTGCTGACTTCATCTTTAAAGTCTTTCCATAAACCTTCAATAGGATTCATATCTGGGCTATTTCCAGGCTAATCGAGCACTTTGATGTTAAGATCTTTTAGATGACTAGAAACTCTTCTGGCTGTGTGACATGGGGCCCTGTTATGCATGTATATTCCGTTATTGTCAGGAAACTATTCACGATATTGGGGTACCAGTTGTTTATTTATTATCTTAAGGTATCCGCCTTGATTCAGAGCGCCATCCACGATCTGTAAACGACCTGTACCTTGTGCAGATATGATGGACCAAACCATGACTTTGAAAGGGAACTTGACTGCAGTCTTCTGACAGTCAGGGTGGTCCTTCTCTTTTGACGTCCTCCTCACGAATTTACGCCTATCACTCAGTATTTCCATCATTTATTC
>NW_028234440.1:21239247-21241747 GCF_977035675.1 Penaeus japonicus
TCGATCTTCCCCATCAGCTTGAGGATATTCAGGCTCATAATTGATACCAAATGCAATGATACCACATGCAATAACCCACGAAAGAGACTCGTTGGGCTATTCAAGTCTTTGCATTGCACTTTTAGAGGGCAAATGGCGTGGTTGTTAATGTCATTACCTTTGCTCATAATTAGATGAATTTAAACGGGAAACTCATTATTTACGTCCTACATCGTAAGGGAAAGAAAGAACATAGAAAAAAGATAAAGTATAAGCTACAAGTAATGTTAAGGGAAGAAGGTAGAGAAAACGAGAGAAGAGGAACATTTATGGAAGAAAATACAGATGAGAGAATATCGAAAACCTGAAATGAAAGCATTTCAAACAAGGAACTAATAAGCTATAAAAGGAGCAAAATATATTAGGATAAAGAAATTATAACTGAAATCCATGTTTGCGGTATTACGCTTTTTTGTGTTTTTTTTTTATGTCTCTTGCACAATCACTGTTCTTTTTCCATTATTCTTATATGATTTTCATTACAGACACATTTGTGCATGACATACTGAATATCATTCAGTTATAAAAATAAAAAAAAAGTTTATAGCAAAAAAAAAAAAAAAAAAAAAAAATGAAAGAGAGTAAAATCAGTTTCATGTAGAAGTAAAAAAAGAACCTTTCAAAGTTCGTATATGCCAGAGCACACATTTCCAAAGCAGGTGCGTGCGTGCGTGCGTGTGTGCTCGAGCGGATTTCCAACTGCGCCCAATTCTCCTTCGGGAGCTCGACAGTGATTCCTAGCGTATCGGAGAAAGCCTAGCGGCGAGGGACGATCCCCCGCATCTTCCAGAGGAACGATGGGGTGCCAGGAGCATCCTCTCCCAAGATCTTGTGAAACGAGTCAACCGCGGCTGATCGTCGTCGTTCAGCTCCTAACTAGTAGTGTCTTGCTGCGACACAGACTCGAACTCGAACTCGGAATCATTATTGTAGCTTTCCTTCGTTTAGCGATCTGTCCTGATCGTCGAGGTGTTGTTACCTCGTCTTCGCATTGCCAGCCCGTATCTAACCCTTGTCATCTTCGCTCCATTGTCTTCGCCGTCGTCTTCGCATTGTAACGTCCCGAGTTCCATTGTTTTCATATTTTATAGAAGCATTTTACGAATATCACTCTATCCATTGCCATGTCCTTCGTCTTAGATGGTTGGCGAAGGCAAGTTTACATAAGAAAAGTACTATGGTATCGGCATTGTCCTTCGCACCTCACGACGGTCGTATCGGTACGGCTGTAGTAACTGGCATTGTCACTATCCTCGCCACAGACCGGATAAAAGAAGCGATGGCGAGGTGGAGGGTGGAGGGCGGGGCGTGAAGTGTCCCGCTGGTTGGTGGGTAGCGGGTCTTAAGCGGTCGAAGGCCATGGCTGCGGGTCATCCACGGTTTCTTCGAAGAAGACAAAAAACACAAGCAATGGAAATGCGACGAGAGAGTTTTGGAGGAGCCATGGTCAGGGTGAGGCAGAAGACTTAATTGATTTAGATCTACTGTGCACCTTTTTCATATATATATATATATATATATATATATATATATATATATATATATATATATATATATATATATATATATTTTTTTTTTTTTTTTTTTTTTTTTTTTTTTTTTTTTTTTTGTCAATTCAGAGAAGAGGTAAACGAAAAGGCTAAATGATATTATAAGAAAAATCTTCGATGAGGTAAGCACTAAATGCCGGCAACCATTTCTCAGAAAATATATTTTTTGTACTAATGGGACGATTATACAGTATATAAATAATGACCATTGTCGCCGTGAATAGAAAGCTGTCTCACTAATAACATGAAATAATTATCGAAGGCGAGAGTAATACCCCTCCACCCTATGGGGCAATACTGTGGTATTCATCTAAACACGCCCTAGAGGACTAATATTCCAAATGGTACTAATACGTGCAATGACAAAGTAGGTTGCTCTGTTCTAAATATTTATCTGAATAATATTACACACGACTCTATCTGTCACAGCTGAACAGCTACAGTCTAGTTCTGATGGGCAGATATTTTCATAGACCAAGACCACAGGTAATGCTGAAATGACATATTCCCTCATTCATTATTTCAATTCTCGTCCGGTCACCTACGGCGTCCAGCGTTCGACTTATTTACAAATGTCACATATACGACACGCCTTGTCAATGGGTTCATTTCTTTTTAAATCATCATACAAGTCAGGTTTAACAGTTACTAATATTAATACCATCAAGTTACTTATTAATTATACCTAACATGTCGATTGGCAATCTAGAGCTTAGGCTACTAGAAGCCTATTTTTATATTCATCAATTGTCTAATTTTCTAATTAACATCTGATGGCATTATATACTCCAAACCTTAACTGTTCCAGAGTATAACGGCCACGCATTTACATTATGGAAATATATTACCTTATAGAAATAAATAGATTCTAAACTAATGTTATTATCAACTGCATTATGTTATTGTAAAAC
>NW_028234440.1:21246747-21251747 GCF_977035675.1 Penaeus japonicus
GAGATGATAGTGATAATAATAACAATTATGAATATGAAAATCATAACAATGATAAAATAAATATTGACAATAATAATGATAATAACAAAACTAATAATAACGACAACAACAATAATGATAACCAGGATAATAGTAATGATGATAATGACAACAATAATAATAATGATAATAATAATAAAGATCAACAAAGCTAATATGATGTAATCAACACTTATTCTTTTTAACCTTTCGCTTACCTATAAATTGATTTTGTATCTATTTCCATTGATTATCTTTACTTTCTTGCTCTTACTTTTTCCCTCTTGTTTTAAAATAATGGAAGCTTTACAATGAAAACCACTGAAATCATGAAGAAGAGGAATGATATTTACACTCACTAAAGCAATAAAGACATGCAGTATAACAGCTAACATAATACCACTACACTTTCCACGCCTTTTAGGGATAAAAAAAAAAAAAAAAAAAAAATGTTTTGTATCTTTTGCCGTTATATAATTCTTCTTGCTTGACGGAATCCATATTCTTGCAACATGCAACAGCGTATTCGTGCAAGTTACGGCGATCATGTTGCAAGGAGATGCAAGTTGACGCATTGGTATCGACACTTGAGTATCTAATATTTTATCCGTCTTCTGTCTCTCTCTCTTGCTCTCACTCTCTCTCTCTCTCTCTCTCGCTCACTCTCTCTCTGTTTGTCTCTCGCTCTATCTATCTATCTCTGTCTATCTCCATCTCTCTCTCTCTTTTCGCTCTCTCTCTCTCTCTCTCTCTCTCTCTCTCTCGCTCTCTCTCTTTCGCTCTCTCTCTTTCGCTCTCTCTCTTTATCTATCTATCTCTATCTATCTCCATCTCTCTCTCTCTTTTCGCTCTCTCTCTCCCTCTCTCTCTCTCTCTCTCTCTCTCTCTCTCTCTCTCTCTCTCTCTCTCTCTCTCTCTCTCTCTCTTTCTCTCTCTGTCATTTCACCAATACACAAATTATCACACACACAAAAAAAAAAACTCTTTTTGGTTAGGGTATACTTAACTACTTAGTTAGTCATGAAGCATCTCATTCATAAAGCATGGTTATAAAGCATCAAAAGCATTTTATCATCACTTTTATTGAGCAGATACTGTTGATTACCAGTAGGTGTTGCGTGGGTTTTCTCTTTCGTCATCTTCCTCTTCCGCTTCACATAATTATGATTAAAATGATAGAAATGATATTGACAACAATAGCTATGATTCATTCGATGATGGTGATTATAATGATATTAACAACAACAATGATGATGATAGGAATGATGATAATTTAAACACAGAACAGTACTTATAAAGATTATTCACATCCTTACTATAACACTAGCAAATTACAATAAAAACGCCTACCATAATTATCATGACAATAATAAATTCTATGACTACCAAAAATTCGTCATTTTTTTAATATCAAGATATTTCCCCTTTGTATTAATCATTCATTCACAGTCACCGTGAAAAAAACATTATTCACATTCATGAAAAAAATAAAAAAAAAGATCTAAATTACCATGAATAAAGTAAGAAAATGAAACAGGAAAGTAATTCCCCCATTGAATTAGGAGAGTGATTGTTATTAAGGAAGTGCTGAATGGCCAAGAAAAATGAGGGTAATGCAGAGTGTTAATGAGACGTCTGTTTGGGTTGCATTTTCTGGTTGAATCATGGGATCATCAGCTCAAGGACGGAGTTATAGTGCTCCTTTGCTTTGCCTTTTTTCCCGCGTGTAAAATGTGTCGCTGTAATGGTTTCAAGGATATTTACACGACCTCTCTTATATATGTCTGCTCTTGGAATTACACGTTCACACGCGACCATAGAGAAACACACATACGGATATACACATACACGCATGTAAACACACGCGAACGCACACAGATACAAACACTCACACACTCAAACCCCTATACACCTACACACAAACACACACACACACACACACACAAACATACACACACACACATACGCACACGCACACATAATCCGTATGGCCACGGCTGTGTGTGTCTATAGAGGTAATATAGTAATGACCGACGTTGCAGCTGACAGTGACTGACGTTTGAGTGACATCCGGGTCGTTAGGAAGCTGACGGAAAGCACGGAGACATAGGATATAGGATACGATGCTGGTTATTTCCGCCGAACTGATGGATAAAGTGTAGCTACTAGTACTTGTGTGTGTGTGTATGTGTGTCTTGAAAAGATATGCACGCATAAAAACTCATTCTCATAACTACACACACACAAACACACAAAATATTTATATATACATAAAAATCTACACACACAAACACACACACACACACACACACACACACACACACACAAATTCATACATATATATATATATATATATATATATATATATATATATATATATGTGTATATATATATATAAATATATATGTATATATATATATATATATATAGATATATATATATATATATATATATATATATACTATAATGATGAATTATGAAAGTAGCAGATAATAATGATAATAATTTCTTCAACGTCTGAGAGCTCTTCTTCTCTGCACCTAAGTCTCTTTCCTACTATCCTTTTATTAAAAATCATTGAATTCAAGTTTTTAGCCGAGCCTTTGTGACCCAAACCCCACACTGATTAATGAAAGCGGGAGCCTCGTTGTACCTGTCGAGCGCAATATTACATCAAGGTACCGATTATGCTAGGATATCTCTGACTTTAATACGACGTCAGAACAATGTGCCAAACTGCTATTAATATTCCTGGACGGTTTGATATTCATGTCTTACGCACATAGGAGTGATATGAGACGACTTGCCAAGGAAGTGAGAGGATATATCACAATGTGTTATAGATTACTATTATTTCCTATGATAGCGGTTGACAACCTGCGGCTCTGTTACCGCAGGCGGCACTTTTAGATCTGTACCTGCCGCCTACTTGCACATGTCCAAATAACCGCAAAGAAGTAACAACTAAGGTACTGGCATAGATAGCCCCGGTGCAGTAGGATAGGTGGCTAGGTCCTTTTCTAGAAATATAATCGGTTGTTGAAAAAATCATGAGTCATAGAGGAGTGGCTTCATGAATATGATAGTATATCTTATTACAACTATTATTATCATTATCATCATTATTATCCTCCTCCTCCTCCTTATCATCATCATCACCATCATCATACACCACATCATCATCACCACTATCACATTACATCATCGTCATCATCATCATTATCACATTAGAGTTTATCTCATCATCTAAAACCCTCATAGGGGATTATGGACAATGGAAATGTTAGTGTATCGTATTGCCAATCGTAATTAATACAGTGACTCCAGAAGCACTGATATTCTTCCGAGGAAAAATGGATCTTCAGTGATTCTGGGTTACCGACCTCTGTGCAACGACATCGTCACGACATGAGGTTTTGCATCCGTGACATCTGACATCTCATAGTCTTCTTTCATCGTGGGTCTGTCGTCCTCACGTCGTGTTATGTCTTCAGAAATAGTAGCATGATGGTGAATAATAATATCGATGATTATAATAATGATTTATAATGATAATAATAATAATACCAATAATAATAACAAAATAAATAATAACCCTATCCATCACAACAACGAAAAATCATAGACAGACAAAAAGAAAGAACGAAAGGAAAGCACAAATTCCAAAAGACAAAATATATTCTAACATTCAGCACAGCGCAGGAGTCGGCGCTGAACCTTCTCTGTGTATATTTCCTCTTAAAGCCCTTTATTTTGGTCCAGTGCATCACTAAAGCCGCTATCAGTCCGGCTGTCAGCACCAACTAATTGCAACTTTTCCCCTCAAACAACTGCCAATATGAAACGATAAACTGTCCAATAGACAAATATTTATTATCCGTATGAGGTGAAAAAGCGAAAAAACAATTGAGGCTCGAATTGCGCATTGGCTTTTTGACACGGCTTGATGGACATTAACGAGAAAAGAGGGCGGGTGGGTTGATGAGTCGTGGTGGGTTGATTGAGCGGTGGTGGGTGGGTGGGTGGGTGGAGGCTAGTTTACATGGCTAAATCTGGAAATAAAATCGAATGTAATTGAGCGTTATGTTCGAACATCGGGTCAAGTTGCCATTGGTAACTATTCTTTACAATAACGTCATAACTTCTGTTATTTCCAAGTCAGAAAAAAAAAAAAAAATACAGACAGAGTCAAGGAAATGTTATTTCCAGGTTGGTGAAACACATCCATTTAGTGGAAAATCTTCATTATATATATATATATATATATATATATATATATATATATATATGTGTGTGTGTGTGTGTGTGTGTGTGTGTGTGTGTGTGTGTGTGTGTGTGTGTGTGTGTGTGTGTGTGTGTGTGTGTGTGTGTGTGTGTGTGTGTGTGCGTGTGAGTGTGTGTGTGTGTGTGTATGTATACATACCTGTATATATACATTTATATATATATATATATATATATAGATATATACATATATATATATATATATATATATATATATATATATATATATATATATACATATATGTTTTTTTCATCAGCTTATAACTCATATAAAAAAATCCGAATATTTAAACAGCTGTTTTAGCAAAACCGCAAATAAATTTATTGCCAAGGCCTTCGCCAGTAACGCCTTGAAAAAAAAAAATACTTTCATACACGTGTGCGCAATAAGACACGAGCGAACTCTCACAAAAGACTATCCCTCGGATTTAAACTTGTGTTTCTTATCATTGAATTTCACGTTCAATTAAATGACCTACGAAATTCTAAAGCTATTATTCGTCATTCATATCTATATCCCTACTGGCACAAATTGCTACTTTCATAAGGGCTATATTTATTAAGAGACTAAATGAACATGTAGGGAGATGGTTGGAGAGGCAATACTACACAAAATACCATATTCACGATAATATTCCACACTCGAAAGATTCAAATAAGGAAAATATGTGCGTTTAGTACATAATAAAGTTAAGATC
>NW_028234440.1:21304247-21306747 GCF_977035675.1 Penaeus japonicus
GGAGAAAGCTTACTAAAAGTTGTATCCCTACCCCCCCAAAAAAAAAAAAAATAAAATAAAAAAAAAATAAAAAAAAATAAAAAAATAAATAAATAAATAATAATAATAATAAATTTTGACTCTTCTCCTCGGAGAATAGCTCGGTAGTTCTCTAAGACACAAAAGACACAAAAATTATCTTTTCCAACATCTTCAACTGCCTCCCCAGGTCAGCTACCAAAACATCTATTACCCCAATTGCCGCGTCCACTCTTTCAATTGCGTTAGCTATTTCATTTCCCTGAATGATAACTGTATTTAGTAGTCTAGTAGTAACCCCAGCCATTTCAATAGCTTGCTTTGCCAATTTTTCGGATTCCATAATTTATACAACGCAACTTTTATACAATGCACGTGTAATCCCTGGCTACATTTTTCTCTTGCTTAATACATAGGTTCAAAATAACCCCTGGTTATTCAAAAAATTTAATCGCACGTGGAACCCCTGGCTACATTTTTCTCTGGCTCAATACATAGCTTCAAAATAACCCCTGGTTATTCAAAAAATTTAATTGCATTTGTAACCCCTGGCTACATTTTCTCTGAATTACTACACAGCTTCTTCGAAATAACCCCTGGTTATATAAAATATTTAAATATTCATGCTTGATACCACAATTTCGACTGAAGGTTTGAAATAACCCTTGGTTATACAAAATACTTGATCAAAAATAACTTTCAAATAACCCCCGATTATACAAAATATTTAATCTCTTATACTTGATACAAAACAACTTCAAATAATCCCCGGTTATATTCTCCTAAAAAACAACTTTGAAATAACCCCTGATATGGAGTTATGGTATGTTTACTAATCTCATATTCTTCAGTCAATGTATTGAACAGTTCGTTTACGAACTCCCCTCCCCCGTCAGAGATAAACTGACGTGGTGCCCCCTCTTTGTAAATGAATCCACTCATTAATGCCTTTGCGACTTCTGAAGCATCTTTGGATTTCAATGGAATCATGACCAGATACTATGTCAGTGCATCTACTATTGTGAGGATGTAGCGAAAACCTTCCGATTCTGGATATGGTCCCACTATATCAATGTGGACACGCTCTAGAGGCCTCGGAACATCAGGATATGTTAGGAGAGGAACAGGGTTATGTTTGCCTGGCTTAAAGCTTAAACATATTTCGCACGAAGAACAAAACTCCTTTACTAACCTTTTCATCTCTGGAAAGAAGGCAAATGTTTCTAATCTCTTTAAGGTTGCTAATACGCCCCCATCACCTGCAATAGGAATAGAATGATCCAACTTTAAAGCTGTACTTTGATACCCTTCTGGTACCACCACTCGAAAAACTTTTCTAAAAGGTTTAAAACTTTATACATACCAACTGTGGAATTTTAAATCTAAACAATCGTAACCCTCCATCTCTTCCTCACAGGCATCAGAGGTGCATTGTAGGGCGAACGTGACGGTTGTATAATCCCATCCCTCAACATACTGTAGAACCAATCTGAGCCTTAATCTCATCACTATATTTCAGCGTAATAGGATAGGGTTTCTTATAAACTGGAGGACCCCTTATTCGTATTTCATAAACATATTCAGTCAAAATACTTAATGGGTCCTCATCTAAACTAAACACCTTTTGGAAATTTAAAACTAATTCAACCAGCAGCTCGTGCTCTCTTGAACCTCGCTCAAAAATCTTAGCCACTTCTAATAATCTGCAAGACTTATTTATAAAGCTTTTGATACTTACTACCCTCTGACTTGTGATTTCGTTAGGAGATATGTCTGCTAATTGTATAACTTCTATCCTTTCACTTTGCAAAATTTTAACATTCCATTTCCATCGTTTTTATATGGAATTTGAAAACATCTCCCAATACAATCTGACGATGGAAATGAAGGAGCCACTATGCCTTCTATTAGACTAATTTCTAAATCTTCTCGAGGAAAAAACAACATATTCACTCCATTTGATTTATTCTTATATTTGCCCCTGGCGGAAATTCGAAAAGATCAACATGATTTTGCATCTATCACTAAATCCTCTACAGGAAGAACATGAATGGCCCCGCCATAATCTATAACAACATCTTCACCTTGACAATCACAATTCTTATTTACGTCTGCAACGGTAGCATGATTCGGGATCAACCTCTCCCAGGCCGGAAAGTTCTACAGGGGCCCCTGCAGCTTTCCCCGTCTTGGTCCTCCAGCGTCCCTTCAGACCCATGGTTGCCATGGAAACGATAGATCTCTTATTGCTACGTTCGACCTTCCCATCCTGCCCATTTCTGGACAAGGTGGTAGGCCGTGATGTAGAAATACGACTCTATGCACGTCCGCAAAATAATTTCCAATCAACATATGACAAGGCAAACCCCGGGTTTCCACAACTAAAAAACTAAACGATGTATTTACTTTTCCTATGCTTAGGATGATATCGACACCCTTATAACTTGAGCATGAACCATCCCCCCAATGAACAGATTTGTTA
>NW_028234440.1:21324247-21326747 GCF_977035675.1 Penaeus japonicus
TGATACCATCGAGCTCTAACAAATAAAGGGGAGATAATATAACATAGTAAATCTAGCGATGAATTTCATTCGGCAAGGGAATAATAGAAGAAAGGAGGAGGAATAAACATGATGCGCTCAGGAGTTGGTTAAGAGTAAAGGAACAAAATAATTCCATGAACCCTATTAAAGAAAATTAAAGAGTTTATTAATAACCATTAAAATGAGGAGATCCAACCATAAGCCCATTATCTAAAAGCCATATTTTGTTGTTTCATTTAGTCAATAAGTGTTCAAAAAGGAGATCGTTATTTTCTTTATTATATCCCACTCAATCATATAGAGAACTCAGCCAGACCCATGTGTCTTAAAAACCAACAACTACAACAAAAACACAAACCCATTGTTTTTATTTTATTTCTTTTTTTCCTCATAATTTTTAGAGGTTCTCCTCAGGGATTCCTCATAATAAACCTGGAGTGGTGCCGTCGTTACCATAAAACATTAAGTAAGGTTTAAGTTCACGTATAACATACCGTATGTGTGGCGGCAGCAAAAACTTTCGTACACAGCTTTACCTTGCAGTCAATAATTAAAGTATAAGTTCTGTTATCAAATTGTAATCTGACACGTTGGAGACATTCTGATCTTATTCTGACACGTGGCGGCAGCTAAGCTGACAAAATTTAATCTGACATTATTACATAGAAATGAAATTTAACCTAATCAATATTCTGTGTTCTTATTGCGTTTGGCTCCAGATTGTACACCCACCACCAATGTATAAGTGTAGATCGAAAGATGCAATAACTGTAGTACTTATCGCAGCACAAAGTTCAATTGACAATATTGCTTATGTTACTCAAAACTCATCATGCTCTCCAACATACCACTGATTTATCTTACTATGTGAACATACGTAAAGATTATACTGTATTTCATATTCGAGCTATACATATTGAAACAATGTCCTGTTACATATACCATTTGATGCTTCCCTGATTTCAGTACAAAATCAGCTTACCTTTTTAAAAATAGAATAGTTTATTGAAAAAACAATTTCAAAAAGTTATTTCACTAAAAGCCTGACCTAACATTGTCCATTCCATAGTGGACCGAAAATACATTGTTCCAGATTTAGTTTGGTTATAATATATAATAACATTTTAACAAAGTTCTTTCTTTAGTGTAAAATAATGATATAAAAGAAACTTGCACATAAAAGAATCATGTTTCAATGGCCTGTCTCGCTCTTTGAAGCTAAAGTACTTCAAACAACAGAGAGAGAGAGAGAGGAAGGAGTGAGGAGAGAGTGAAAGAGCAGTGAGGAGAGAGAGAGAGGAGTGAGGAGAAAAAGAATTTAGGAGAGAGAGAGAGAGGAGTGAAGAGAGAGAGAAAGAGGAGTAAGGAGAGAGAAAGAGGAGTGAGGAGAGAGAGAAAAAGAGGAGTGAGAGACAGAGGAGCGAGAGAGAGGAGTGAGGAGAGAGAAAAAGAGAATTGAGGAGAGAGAGAGAGAGAGGAGCGAGAGAAAGAGAGAGAGAGGAGCGAGAGAGAGAGAGAGAGAGAGGGAGAGAGAGAGAGAGAGAGAGAAGAAATCGAGAAAAAAAAATGATTAAAACTTTCAAATCTGATAACTTTGATTAGCATAAGTTTTAAGCGATAAAATTCATTGAGTTTCATCCCGAGGCAAGGAAGCCAAGAAAGGAGCATTTAATTCGTCTTAACCTGAAAGTTTGAATTCATCCTTGAGAAGATACGTTAAGGGAGAACAAAAGCCGAAATTTACTTTATGCTAATTTTAAACTTAATCAATAAGGTGTTGTATATAAAGGAAGGTCCTGAGTTAGTGTGAGTCTGTTTATGTACAAAGACTCTCTCTCTCTCGTTCTGTCTCTCTGTCTCTCTCTTTCTCTCTCTCTCTCTTTCTCTCTATACATATATATATATATATTTTTTTCTCTCTCTTTTTTCTTTTTCCTTTTTTTTTCTTTCTTTTTTTTTATCCGAAGCAGTATATTGGAAAGTACAATTGTATGCATATATGGTAAGAAAAAAACAAGGTTTTGATAATCAATTCAACATTATCTTTCCAAATATTAAAAGTCCAAATATTATATGATATAATAAATAAGATGTGGGTTATAATTTCAATACTTGCAATAATATCAAACCAACTGTCGGATGTTAAAACAATTTACAAATGATCAAAATGCATATAATATGCCCCAGTTTCCATAGTATTTTATATACTTTATTCCACAATTAAGAGCAGTCTGCCCCGGCACTAGCAGGCTTCAGAATGCTTCAGAATAGGTACTATTCACTACAAACAATTAAACGAACGCTGATGCTTATGACCTGCTATAATACTCCAAGAAATGACAGTCAAGCGGATACTTTTCATTCATTTCGCAACAAAATGCCTCATACGTAACGTTATACTTGATTCAAATACTATGGGATATCTGACTGCAAAGGGAAGATGTTTCATCACTTTATCATGAGGCAAAAGTGTGGTGAG
>NW_028234440.1:21356747-21359247 GCF_977035675.1 Penaeus japonicus
AAAAAGTTTTTTTCCAGCTACAGAAAAGAAATCTGTAGACACTGAAAGAAATGGCCCATTGGGGTGGTCATCCAATGCTAATGTTTCCTGTTGTTGGCTGGGCTGGAGGATCTGGCTTGGTTTACAAGCATGAATAGTGTTGAAGATGTCAGCATCAATGCCTGGCCAATAAACAGCTTGCCTGGCACGTCGTTTTGTAACCTCAAAACCACAATGGTTGTCATGCAGGTGTATCAGGATGCGACAATGTAGGGCTGTAGAGATATCCATACGAGCACCATATAACAGAAAGTTGCTGTCACAACTTCCAATATGGATGCAGACAGTTTTGCAGGTCATAGCGGTCGTTGGGGAACCCTGATCTAATATGATGAAGTAGCTTTTGTTGTGTGATTCGAATCTATTTGTTGTATATCCTCTTGTTCATTGACACAAGGCACTGCAATAGATTTCACTGCACATAGCGTCACACCACCAACAGAAATACAGGTTTCATTGCAAATGGCTTCATCATCTGACTTGGGTCGATCTACAGGTGAGTGGGACAGAGCATCAGGGATGCAAAGCATCTTACCCGCGTGCCACGTAGCTGTGAAGATATATGGAGAAATATCCATCTTCAGTCACTGTAGATGGAGATTCTCAATTGTGTCCAGTGAATAGTGGTTTAATATGGGGACCAGATGTCTGTGGTCTATCACTAAACTGAAATGCTGGAGGCCTGTGAGATAAATCTTGCAGTTGGACATGGCCCAGACTACAGCTTGTAACTCTAACTCTATGGAGGCATAACGTGTCTCCGTATCAGTCAAGAAACGGGAGTCATACTGCACGAGTTTGAGTCTACCACCACCGTGGACCTGAACCAATGTATAACTAAGACCATGCAGCCTAGAAGCATCAATTTGTAAGATGGTGAGAAGGGCTGGATCAAATGTCGAGAGAATGACCGGACGTGATAGGACTAGCTTGACTTCTTTAAATTCATTGGTATGGTCAGTTCTTGGATTCATCAATGGACGAAGGGGTGATGCTGTGGCAGAGATGTCTGGTGTGAACTCGGCCAACTAGTTAACTAGACCCATAAATGCACGAAGATCGTGAGGTTGGCAAAATGTTTCTAGTGTGGCCAATACAACTTTGTCAGCATTCCAGGTGATACCATGTTGTTTGCACGTAGACAACACCTTGTCTACACTTAAAGATGGGTAAGGTAGTCCTCATCATGTAGGAGGATATAATCTACAACCTTGATACAATTGGTCACTACCTGAAGAGCCTTATCTCCTCGTAGACAGAATGCATCTGTCTCTGTGAAACCCATTGGACCACGACAATACCAGAAACGACCATAGGGTGTGATGAATGTTGTGAGATGTTGGTCTTCTTCATGGAGGGGGATCTGCCAATAACCACAAAGTGCGTCGATCGTTGTAAAAAACTAGGACTCGGGGTTGACACTCCTAATTGCTGCAATTGGTGTTGGTGAAGGGTGGGCTTGGCAGGAAACTTGTGAATTCAGCCTGGAGAGGTCAGTGGTGATGCCTTGGCGACTGCAACAAGCGGGTGACACCAAGCTGATGGTTCATTATCTACTGATGTGATGATACCCTGGCTGACCATTGACTCAAGCTCCATTTTAGTGTTTCCTGAAAAGCAAGAGTAATTACCTGAGGGGTATGTATTGCATAAGGTTAAGCGTTTTCCCTCAGGTGGATCCTCATAGGAGTGCCTGACCTTTTAAGTGGCCCTAACTTTAGGTCCTCCTTTCGCACCAATATATCAGCATATTCATGAAGAAAATATTTTTTTGCAGCAGATGTTGATGTCGACTTGGTAAGAGGTAATGACAATGGCTGGACTGGTGTGGATGCTTGGGTTTTCGTGCCTCTTCCTGAAACCTGTACCCTGTTGGCGGTTTGCTTGTCTGGGCTTTGTTTAGGGAAATAATCTGGAATGATCCTTAAGTCTCTACACTCAACCTGACAGCAAAGGGGTTGTCAGCGAACTTTGGACATCGATCCAGCAATCAGTCGTCTTATTGCCATATGTAATGCTTCCATGGAAAGAACCAACTGCTGGTGGCATACATGATCCATCAGCATTGTAGTACATCGTAAGGGAGGGCGGTTCCAGGTCTTGTTCAGTCAAGCCAAAGGTACTGAGAGAGATGCTGTAGCCCAATGACTGTAGTATCTGCACCTGTATCAGGTATAATGTCAATGTAACCCGATGAGTTATCTTGTATTACAGAGATACAGATTTTAGGTGAGCGATGAGGCCTGGATCGCACTGTAGCAAAAATGCTCCTAATACACGATGTTGAAGGAGATACTGAACTGATGACATTTAGATTTTGGTCTTTTCTTGGGTCTTGCTTCTGTTTTAACTTCTTTGCCTTCTTCTTGGGGAAACACTTCTCATAGTGTCCCTGTAAAGTACAATCCTTGCACTTGGCATATCTGACTGGACACTTCATGGCACCAGCCCAATGGCCTTA
>NW_028234440.1:21381747-21384247 GCF_977035675.1 Penaeus japonicus
ATTATCTTCATTATCCTCATTATCCTCATTATCATTATTATCATCATCATTATTGTTGTTATATTATCATCTTCATTATCATTACTATTAGTAGTATTTGTAGCATCATCATTATTATCATTAATAATCATCATCATCATCTTATACTATTTGCCTCTTCATTTGGCTGACTCACTCCCAAGACTCGCAAACTGTGCCTCTCTCTCTCTAAGTCTAGTTTGCACATACTTTTTCGCTCTGTCTTTTTTATCTCTTTTGTTGCCCTGCTTGGCTCAAGTTTGTCCATTTATCTTGTTTTCTCTCAATTACGTCTACGTCCTTGGATGTTTTTCTTTATTTCTTTAGTTTTGATGATCCTTTTCTTCTTTCGTGGCAATTCGTGATTTTCGTCGGAATGAATGTGTCATGTGTAAAGGAGAATTGTGAGAGGGAGGGAGAAGGAGATGGACGAGGGGGAGATAGAGAAGGAGGAGGAAGGGAGAGAAAGAGAGAGAGAGAGAGAGAGAGAGAGAGAGAGAGAGAGAGAGAGAGAGAGAGAGAGAGAGAGAGAGAGAGAGAGAGAGAGAGAGAGAGAGAGAGAGAGAGAGAGAGCGAAACTGACAGAAAGACGGCGAGAGAGAAACAGACAGAAAGACACACAGAGAGAAACAGACAGAAAGACAAACAGATAAAGAGAGAGAAAGAGAGAGAGAGAGAGAGAGAGAGAGAGAGAGAGAGAGAGAGAGAGAGAGAGAGAGAGAGAGAGAGAGAGAGAGAGAGAGAGAGAGAGAGAGAGAAAATATTAACAGAATAATTTCGCTGGAGATTTATCGCAATGCCTAATTCGGAAAGGACCTGCACTAACCGTGTTATGCAAATATTTACATCATCTTGTGGAGTGCAATTGTATCACTTCTTCTGGACTGGATAGGAATAGCCTTTTTTCCCTTTCTTGAGTGCAGTCATGATAATTTCGCGTCCATTAGTCGGACTGGTTGGGTTATATATTCTTTATATAGGCTATATACAAGCATGCATGCATACATATCTAAATGCATATATACATACATGCAAACATACATACATGTATACATATATACATATATACATAAATGAACATATACATAGATACATACATACATACATGCATTTATACATATATACATATATGAATATATACATAGATACATACTTACATGCATGCATACATACATACATACATACATACATACATGCATACATACATACATACATACATACATATACACATACATTCAAACACACATACGTATTTACTTATGAACATATATACATGCATAATTATAGATAGATAGATAGCCAGAGAGGTATACTCACAAAGAGTTTGAAAATTATAATGTTTTTATCAACGTTTCTAGTATCACACACACACACACTCACACACACACAAACACACACACACACACAATAGAGATACAGATATAGCTATGAATAGTTATATCCCTGACAGGAAAAAAAAAAAAAAAAAAAGGTAGACGCACTGAACTTGAAAAAAAAAGCCAAACTACCACACACCCCAAGAACATGAAAATATACTTTATGCTCTTTAACTTTCCTTCTGTCTTTTCCATTTCTCTTCGTTATATTCTTGACGCCCCACCCCTCCCTCCCTCCCTCCCTCCCTCCCTCCCTGGCATCCACACACGCAAAACAAAAAGGTTTCAAAAGTAAATCTTGATCTCCGTTCCTTTGCCTTGAAACCTTCAGAAGTAACAAAGAGAGGGCAGCGAATGTTGAATTTATATGCATGTGTGTTTTATATTTTTATATTATATTTTATATTTTATATTTTATAGTGTGTTTTATATTTTGAATAATTTATTTTTTCTTTTTTTTTTAGGTATACAGAAAAAAAACAGATTGGTAGTTAGGTAAACAAGTGGAAGGGAAAAAGTATTAGCTGATTTATAAATAATTTAGAAAGATAGGTAGATAGACAGATACATACATAGATAGTTCAGATAGATAGAAAGACAGATTGGTAGGTGAACAGATAGAGCAACTAACAGACAGAAAGAGAGATGATCTATGAATAGACAAATGGATAGATAGCGATAGTAATATCATAATCTATTCATTTTAGCATTTTAACATTTATATTTATGTCGGAAGAACATATAACGGGAATCCATGCAATTAAACGCCTACCAATATGTTTATGAATTGGAAATCCTATCAAATGTTTTACACAGACTGACTGCATTATTGTTATTGTCTTTATGATTCTAGTTCTTCATTTCTTTTCATCAAAATTCAACACCAAAGAAATTTCATTAGTAAGATTGGTGTGTTATCCCTGTTGATTTTCTTATATTATCATTGCTGTCTCCCACACACTGTTTATATATATATATATATATCTATATATATATATATATATATATATATATATATATATATAATATATATATATTATATATATATAATATATATATATATATATATATATATATTTTATTTTTTTTTATTTTTTTTATTTTTT
>NW_028234440.1:21424247-21426747 GCF_977035675.1 Penaeus japonicus
TACGAATAAACTGTTTGAGGAATATTGGCAGTTTTACGGTAATTTGCACTTGTTTATATCATTTTCGTTTCATACATTTTTTGATAGCGATTTCATTAGGCTATTTTTCTATATCAGAGTGTGTGCTGAGCGTTTTTTCGGTAACACTTGAACATTCTTTTAATTTTTTTGTAATGACTCGATGAAAAAAATACTCGGTTAATTGATTGACAATAAATGTAATATTCAAAACCGATAATTGACACCGCTCAAATTCCTTTCCAATTGCAGAATGTGAAGAATTAACATATTTCCTTTATCAAAGGTTTCAGATAAATCTTTAGGACATTCTTTCATTACATTCTTTCTTATCATCTTAATTAGATTATTAAAATGTATATAAATACAGAATACAAACACAAATGCGCGACAAAATCAGCTATCTTTAGAAGTTTATCAGGGAATAGTCTCCCTTTATCGCACAATAACTAGCATAAAGTCAAAGATTAACTTTAAGAGAAGTTACCCCTGTCAAATTACGTGACGGAGACATAGCCGGCGAAGGAACGAGTTTCAAACACTTCCAAAAGAACACTGAAAAAGTTGAACGTGGGGAAAAAAAGTTTCTTATCTCCCCTCCTGTGTAGGGAAATGATTCCTCCGCCTCCTCCTTGGAAGACAAAACAAGTATGGGCGCAGCAGGGGAAGTATGAGAGTGGAAATGGAAATGTCATTCACATTGTATTCAAGAAAAGAAGGCTTCACATTGTGGTTTCGTCGCTTCTCTAGAGCCTCCAGTTAACAAAGTTGAGATGGGAAGTAATGCGATTATACCTTCCCACCGCAGTGTAGATAACGATGAACCCAAACTTAAAAAAAGAGGGAGGGGGGGGGGGCGGATACACTAACTTTTCGTAACCTGCGTGACGCATGGGCTACAAAGGCAGATACTTGTCGTGTTCTTGTAGATTTTGTTTGTTTGTTTTTCTCTCTCGGTCGCTATACCTTTATTTCGTCGGTGATCATTGAGAATGATTTGCTTCCATTGTCTCTCATTCTTTACTCTTTCCCTCTTCTTCTCGTTATTTATGTACTAACATTTACATTTTCGTGTCAGTTGGTTTTGGTTGCTTCTGTCTTTAACCAGCAAGGATGTGACCAATTAAAAGGTGTGAAAGTAGAATAACATTTCACATTATAGATTATAGAAGATTTTTTTATAGCACAATGAAATAAAGCTCCGAATCTGAATATTGGTTCGGTGTCATTCCATACGACGTCATGCAGCCATTGACAGTTCATGAGGCATTAAGAATTTATCAATTTGTCCTTTAGTAGTTGGTAATAATGTTACTAAACTATTCCAATCATCTCCTTGACGGCATGAGTTGGTCATGTATGTAAAAGATTTATAGGCATACACAATGAAGGACATCGTATCCGAGCAAATCCTGAAAAGATCTTGAATATCAATACTATTATACTATATTGAGAGAAAAACACTGTAAAAGATGTCGGTGGTATATTATTTAAAATGGAATAAAATGACGACAGGAAGGAATATGCAAAGAAAAATGTATGCACGAGATCTGATGCCATTATTTTTATTCTAACTCTCAAAATGTTATTTACCTAAAAGTTAGTCAAGGCTTCATTGTTGAGAAACTTTGGTATAGATAATTGCCAACAATTAAATATCTAAGGTGGGCTGAAACTATTTCTTTAATTCCAATTAATTATCAGCCTTTCAGTAAAGTTGTATAGATTATAAAATAAGAATCAGAATTAGATTCTATTAAAGTAAGAAACGGTACAAATTAAAGCATGTTTTTCTCATGAGGTTAAAAATTTGATTTGACTGCCTCCCATAATGGAACACAAAGTTGGTCACATTTAGGTATGTTTATCATTTCTTTATGTGTGATTTTGACTTTGCTTGAAGTAAAAAAAAAATATATATATATATTTATACATTTTATTTTAGTATTTTATTGGTTATGATCTACCTTGAATTAGGAGATGGACAGGACTGAATGTATTGAATCACTATGTTATATTAAAATTTCGATTAATACAGAATCAGAAACCAGAATTGAATGCAGTTATGACATTTAACTTAATATATTTAATTCATGGATATTAAGATAGAGTTAGCTCTGCTTTCAAAATGGCAGATAGGATTAGTCAATTTTGCGAGTGTATAAAAGAAATCCATATAGTGAATGTTACATGTTGCATCAGATTTTTATGAATCATACTTCATACTTCCCTTTAGTGTTATGTCCTATAATCATATATCTATCTAAATATCTAAATATATATATGTGTGTGTGTGTGTGTGTGTGTGTGTGTGTGTGTGTGTGTGTGTGTGTGTGTGTGTGTGTGTGTGTGTGTGTGTGTGTGTGTGTGTGTGTGTGTGTGTGTGGTCTATTGGTTTCAGGGTTGGGTCTGTCAATCAGACGGCTCGGGTTCGAGTCCCGGTCAGGGAGGTAAAATTTGTGTGTGTATATATATATATATA
>NW_028234440.1:21471747-21479247 GCF_977035675.1 Penaeus japonicus
GTGTGTATATGCGTGAGTATTGGCTTTTTGTATGTAAGTTTTATCGAACATGTCAACATAGGTTATGTTATATATTATTGTGTGCAGCCTAGCGAACACATCATACTTGTAATCCAAGTTAATCAAAACACCAGATGAGATTGAAATAAACGGGGTCTTGATACAATTGCGCCACAGTATCTGCGACGCAATTGGATCTGAACAAACCAGAAATAATCAACAATAATAATGGCAATATCAATCACAAAATACTAATTCTCTCTTCCTGTGAAGAGTTGACATTGCAAAGACTTGACATGAGTAATCTCAATGTCTCAACTCCTTGTGCGAAAAGTTGAGAATGCAAAGAATCGTAAGAGAGTGTTCCATTTTTTTTTTTTTTTTTTTTTTTTTTTTACCATTCTTAATCCCCTCCTCCTTCTCCTCCTCTGACACCAACTTCATCATTCCCGCGCTCCAGATGCCAGCCAGATCCCGTACGGACACTAACCAATGGATATGTGTCTGTCTGTCTGTCTGTCTGTCTGTTTGTCGTAAGGACTATTAACATTCAGATTTACAACCCGCCCGTGTCGAAGACGAGATCGACACACTCCTTGTCAATACCTTCCTCCTTACGTGCATCCCATGACGATATATGCGACACATCAACATTTCGATTTACAGCCCATAGTGACATCGTGCCAAGACATCCTTCTAAGGAATGTGCAGTTGCAAATGTGCGGCTATGTGTGTGTGTGTGTGTGTGTGTGTGTTTGTGTGCGTGTATGTGTGTTTGTGTGTGTGTGTGTGTGTGTGTGAGTATGTTTTGTGTAGATAGGTAGATCTGTATACATATTAATTTGTTTATTCGCACCTCTACCGAAAAAAACAAATCGAGACATTATATAAAAAGGACCATTCAAAACTGCCGTGGATGCCCATTAAGCTCACGATTTGTCTCTCTTTGCAAATCCCTTCTCTGAGGCTACGGCCATATTTTACAACAGCCTTGAGAAGATGTACTTGCTGCTTACCTATTAGTCTAAAATCAGTGAGGTGTCCTTAATGGGTTCAATATAGCATGGAAACCAATCTCCTTGATTGCTTTGATTTGAATATCTTAAAAATGATGATTAGGAAATGATGATAATACTAATATTAATAATGATAACAATAGTGATAATAAAAATAATGATCATAATTTACCCCATTATGTTCTTAGAGGAGAACTAGCAGAGAGAGAGAAAGAGAGAGAGAGAGAGGGAGAGAGAGAGAGAGAGAGAGAGAGAGAGAGAGAGAGAGAGAGAGAGAGAGAGAGAGAGAGAGAGAGAGAGAGAGAGAGAGAGAGAATTTAGTTTAATCTTATAATTACAATCAGACATCCTCTATATAATCTTACTATAATTTTTTTCTAATGCAGTTGGTCACATGATTTTTTCCAATAAAATAAAACAACGCCAAAACACAAAATACAAAATTGCAACAGTATGTTTACGCTTCTGGTTGCATGGTAAAATTCCCGGTCCATGAGACGTGTAGTACAGAAAAGACTAATTTAATGTTTTGTTTCACTTTTTGGGCGACAATAAACATATTTACAACACCTATTCACCGCATCTGTGTTTATAGAAAAACAAAGTTTATAATTCACACACACATTCATATTCAAATAGGCCTCATCGCCCTATATTCAAAAGGCGTAGAGGTGATTTCAGTTCGTTTCCTTTACATAATCATTCAATCTTTTAATCCGTTCATATCTCAAAGCAAAGCCTAGCATTACACAAAACTCTCACTGTTTATGGTTACTTGTTATGAAATGAATATGACAAGGTTAAGCATATAAAAGCAAGCATGAATACTAATGATTTAATATTAGAAATGAGTTTACAGTTGTTTGTATAACAAACAAATAATAACCTAATAGTAATGATTGATTGCATAACAGAATAGAGAATAAGCTAAGCAATAATAATTAAGTGTATACAATATGATTAATAACAATCACTGAATATACAAAAACGTAAATATAAAATAAATGACTGTAACATAATATCAACTATAACATTAATAAGTATAAACATTAACAATAATAGCGATGAGAATGATCTATAACTAGCCAACAGGATTGAATGAATAAAGTGATATGAAATCAATACTAATGTGACAGCTTGTGAGAAGATGAGAGACCGAGATGAAGCAGGACGTGACATGACGCGGCCACTCCTGACAAGCGATCAGCAAGTGACATTGGAGCTGTTTCACTTCACTAGGACCCTTTGTTCTAGAAAGTGCTATGGTACCCACGACGATGGAACTGTTTCACTATATATATGTGTGTGTGTATACATACATACATACATATATATATATATATATATATATATATATATATATATATATGTGTGTGTGTGTGTGTGTGTGTGTGTGTGTGTGTATGTATATGTGTATATTTGTGTGTATGTGTGTGTGTGTGTGTGTTACTGATATTTTATCGCTCAGGTAAATTCATGTTGAAAATTCTGTAAGGCTTATAAAGGCTAGGGGTCGTATAGCTAATGGAATTGGGATGTTTTAAAACCGTCGGGGGGGACCTTGAAAAATTTGGGGATGGAAAGAACATTAAAAAATATATATTTTGTTGAAGTTATTGAAGTATTTTGCTCATAAAAGGCGGGATGATATTGTAGTTAGTATTATGAAACTGACATCTCAAATGCATATGTGTTTTCTTGCTTATATGTGAAAGATTATGAACATTTACATTTCCGTAGATTAAACAATTTCCTAGAGATCGTTCATTGAAGTCTCGCCTAAGCTTCAATTTCCTACGAAGAAAAAAAAATAATCCGGTAAAAGTCGAGGTAAAAAGTAAGATTAAGAATAAAAAAAAAAAAAAAAAAAAAAAAAAAATCATTTTTCAGAATTAAGTATTCTGTTCCAATTACATTTTCTAAAACCTCAAGTCTGTTGCATTTTTAACGGAAAATATCAAACAGGTTCGAGATGTCGCTGGTTCTCTGAGTCACTCCTGATACTCTCCTGTCAGAGTGGAAACACATGACTAAGAATTTATGATGTGAAAAGAATCCTGCACCTTTTCCTTAGATAGCTATACAGCAAACGGAACCGATAATTGTAATGATTCAATCCTTTTCTACTCTCTTCTGTCTATACGTTTGTGAAGCATACTGCAGTGTGTGTGTTTATATGTCTATATATAGTAAATAATATTCAATTAGAAAACTCTGCAATGTATAATAATATTCACTGTGTCATGTTGCAGTCAAGTTATGCCACTTGGTTTCCGAGTTGAACAGTGTCGTATATTTCAATGCCGGACCGTCAATATCCACTCGGGTGCCAATTTCTGCCTTACCAATTTCTGCCTACATTGATGTTGGACGGCGCACCTCGTTAGTCGCGAGGCTTCTTGCGGATAAAGAAATGCTTGATATATATATATATATATATATATATATATATATATATATATATATATATATGTATATATGTATATAGATAATATATATATATATATATATATATATATATATATATATATATATATATATATATTAATGTTTCCAGTATATAATATATATCATTCACTATATAATATCATATATATATATATATATATTTATATATATTAATCAACTATATATATATATATATATATATATATATATAAACAGGGTGGGTTTGGGGGGGGGGGGTGTAGGATTTATCATAATATATATATATAAATATCCATACAAATATATATTATATATATGGGGGGTGGGAGGGGGTGGGATTAGGGATTATATTATATATCATATATATATATAACTATATATATATATATATTTGATATATATATATATTTATAGTATATATATATAACTATGTATTAACAAACACTCACTTCACACACATATATGTAATATATAATATATATATATAATATAACTATATTTATATATATATATTATATATATACATACATCCTATATATACATCCTATTCATTCACATGAATAGGATTTTGCACCCGAGTGGATGTTGCCTTGCAGTAGCAGACCACCTGAGAATTCCTGTGGTATAACTTTACTGTAACGTGATGAAAACTGGTAACATTAAAATGCATTTCATACTGACGGTATACACTATTTACCTATACACTGCAATACTGCTGTACAATATTACACTCAAAAGGGAGAATTCAATTGAATGATTGCATAGCAAGACCTTGGATTGAGGCAGTTTGAAAATGGAATTGCAAGCAGTGCATCTTTCAGCAAAGCTTTGGAACATTGCATTTCAACTAGAAGTAAATCAAAATCCATTTGGAATAATTGCTCAAGAATTTTCGCAAACATTTGCAGTTTTAGTTAAGGGTTAAGGGCAAATTACTTAATATTATCATGTTTATGCTTTTTTGTCGTTTTATATCAGATAAATCGACTTACTTCATTTTTTCTGACACCATTTTGCATGCCTCCAGTGTTTTACGAGAACCGCTTTTGATGTGTTACTTGTAGATCAAAGAGGAAGAGATCAAATATACGTTGGAAGTCCTGACACAGAAGGCCGACTGACTTCAAGCTACTTCTCCTCGAACTATGAGGATGACTAAGTAAAGGCCTCTTTTCCTCACCTTAAAATTTAAATTCGTTAATCCATTTAAAAAGACTATGAAAATGACTACTGAAATTGCAATGAATTCCAGAGTGTTATAAGCAAAGTCTTATCTTATAAACCGGGAATATATGTATATATCTAAGCAAGTAAAGGGCGTGGAATTTCGCATGAATGTCACACTCTCCTTCAGAACGGTGAGCCAAAGCGCACCTGGAAATATTTACCAAATCAAAGGGATTAGCTCCATTCAGCTCTGATTTCAAGGAACCGTCCTCACACGTTACATCGCTAGATTCCTGGTCATATTCCAGGCATATATATATAATATGATATATATAAATATCTATATATATATATAAAAATAAATAAATATATACAGTATGTATAATATAGATATATATAAATATAAATATATATATATATATATGTAATATATAAACATATATATATATATCAAGATCAAAATATATATATGTATATTATATATCTAATATATATATATGATATATATAAATATCACTATGTATATATATACAATATATATATATGCATACATAACTAATAATATGTATATAAATATATATATATATATGAATATATATATATATATAAATTATATATATACATATATTAAATATATATAATATATCATATATATATATATATATATGAATATCTAATATTAATATATATATATATAATATATATATATATATATATATTATATACATAATACTTATAAACTATTATATATATATATAAACTATTATATATATAATATATATATTAAGTATATGAATATAATATATCATCTAATAATAGGGGAGTTAGTAAATTAATATATATATATAAATCAATATTAATATATAAACTTGATCTGAAAAACAATATGTTGGTGTGTGTGTGTGTGGTGTGTGAAATATATTACTGAATATTATATATATATAACTATATCTATATATGAGGTGAGGAATTTATATATATATATATATACATATATAATGTATAATATATACTATATATATAATATTATCATAATTAGTGAATATAAACGATATATATCATATATATTATATATATATATAACCTATATATATATATATATATATATATAAACTACATGTATATGGTGTGTGTGTTGTTATAGATATATATATATATAATTGTGGGGTGTGTGGGGGGGGTGTTAGTTGTGTTGAAATTATATATAGATATATATATATATATATATATAGAGTTTTAGTTATGTTGGTGTGGGGGGGTGGTGTTTGTTAGAGTGGTTTGTGTGTGTGTGTGTGTGGGAATTTATATTGAATAATTGATTTGTGTGTTATTGTTTTATTAGTTTAGTTAGATATATATATAATATAGTGATTCAATAAGTTATATATATATATAAGATGTGTGGTGTGTGTAAAATTTGTGTGTATATATATATATATATATATATATATATATATATATATATATATATATATATATTATGTATATATATATGTAATGTCAATATATATATATAAATATATAATATATATAATATATGGTTCTAAATATCATGTTTATATAATATCAATATATATATAATATATAATATATAACTATATATATATATATAAACACTATATATAACTTAATTGTATGTATATATATATACATATAAATATGAATATATATATAACTATATATATATATATATATATATATATATATATATATATATATATGTATATATAAAATGTTGCGTGTGTGTGTGTGTGGGTGTGTGGTTGTGTTTTATATATAAAATATAAAACTATATATCATTATATATATATAGTTATATATTTATATATTTATATATATAGAGTGGTTTGAGGTATTTATATATAATATAGTGTGTTGTGTGTGTGTAGTGTGTGTGTGTGTGAATGATATATATATATATAGATAAATAGATATATATATATCAATATCAATATATATGTATATATATATATGTATGTTATATATATACATAATATAAATCCAATATATAGAGATATATCACTATATATATATATATATATAATATATCATATATATATATGTCTAAATATCTATCTATCTCTCTCCTCTCTCAATCCTCTCTCATCTAAATCTACTATCTCTCCTCTATACAATGTATATATATATATATATAATCTATCTATATATCTATATATATGTATATAAAATCAATATCATTATCATTTGTTATTAATTATATAAAAATCTATATATATATATATCTGAATATATAAAATAAATATATATAACTATATATATATATAAAGTGATTTTGGTTATGTAAGAAGGAGGGAATTATATATATATATAAAATATTCAATATATATAATATATATATATAATATAGAGCATATATATGTATATATATAAAATATATATATATATAAATAATTTATAATATATAAATATATACATACATATATAAAATCTATATGTGTGTTTGTTTGTGTTTGTGTGTAAATATATAAACAAAATCTATATTATATATAATATATATATATATATATATAATAGAACAACATATCTCACACACATATATATATATAAACATATATATATATTATAATGATTATATGATATATATATATATATATATATATATATATATAATCTATAATTATATATATATATTATAAATATGTGTGTGTGTGTGTTTGTGTGTTTAACACAAATATCAATATATATATATCTCAAACATATATATTAAAAAATAACAAAAAATAACCAAACTACACTCAAACAATGTGTGAGAGTGTTAGTGTCTCACTCACACTCCAGCACTCTCCTAAATCACTTCACTCTTATATAAAAAAACATATATCATCTTCTCACACTAAATGTCTGAACTATCACACACACACTCACAAAC
>NW_028234440.1:21484247-21486747 GCF_977035675.1 Penaeus japonicus
AAAACACATAGGTAATGTCCATGACATCTCATAAGCGTCTGGTTGAGCATCTCTTTTACGGTCGTGTAGCTGACGTAACAACTCAACCGTGCCTGTCGAGCTTACGTCGCGGGTTCGAGTCCCGGTCAGGGAGGTAAATATATGTATATATTAAAATGCGATACAGCATTCTACAATATTCTCATACATATATATATATATATATTTATATATATATATATATATATATATATGTACATATATATACATATATATGTATATATATATATATATACAGATATATGTACATATATCTGTATATCTGTATATATTGATAATATATATATATATATATAATATATATATATAATATATATATACATGTATATATCCATGTATATATAAATGTATATATACATGTATATATATACATATATATACATACATATATACATATACATACATACATATACATACATATATATATATATATATATATATATATATATATATATATATATATATATGCATAAATACACACACACACATACACATCATCATCAGCCTGTGTCAATCCACTGCATGACGTAGGCCTCTCTCAATCTTTTCCAGTCATTCCGGTCTTGTGTCCTCTGATTCCAGTTTGGTTTATATATATATATATATAAACCACTGCAGGACGTAGGCCTCTCTCAATCTTTTCCAGTCATTCCGGTCTTGTGTCCTGTGATTCCAGTTTACTCCTGCGAAATTCGGTATTTCATCCTGCCATCTAGTCATTGGTCTTGCCCTGGGTCTCTTTGTGTCGTGTATTACCCATTCTGTAGTTTTCTTTGTCCACCTGTTGTCCTCTCTCCGATATATATGCCCAGCCCACTGCCACTTTTTCTTCTTGATGCTCTTGAGTATATCCTTCTTTTGTTTGTTGCCTGATCAATGTGGCCTTTTTCTTATCTCTTAAGCTAACTCCTAGCATAAGCTTTTCCATTCCTCTTTGGGCGCTTACTAATTTCCTCTCGAGTGCCTTGGTCGTAGTCCATGTCTCTGATCCATATGTCATGACGGGGAGGACACATTGGTCAAAAATCTTTCTCTTTAGACATAGTGGCAGACGACTTCGTAATATATTACTATGTGTACCGAAGGCACTCCACTCCGTGGGGCGGGGTGGGGGAGAAGGAGGGAGAGCGGGGTGAGGGAACCTAGCCTGATTCGCCCCTTTATCTCGGCTTCGCAGGGTATACTCGACTTAATGAGTTGCCCTAGGTATACATACTCGTTCACTGCTTCTAGTACCTCGCCATGTATTTGTATTTGCTTAACTAGGGTTCGACTGTTGAACATGACTTGTCTTTTTCATGTTCATTTTGAGGCCAATCTTCAGACTTTCCATATTCAAATCGCTTCTTAATTGTTGTAGTTCATCTGCTGACTCGCCGAAAAGAACAATGTCATCTGCAAATCTTATATTGCTTAAGTGCTCATTCCCTATTTTAATCCCTCTCTCTTTCCAATCTAACTTCTTGAATACTTCCTCCAAGCAGTCTGTAAACAGCTTCGGTGAGATGGTGTCGCCCTGCCTAACACCCTTTTTTATTGGTATTTTATTGGTTTCTGCGTGGGTTTTGATGGTCGCTATACCATCTCTATATATATCCTCTAATAATCTGCAGTATATTTCCTCTACTCCTTGTTTACGAATTGCATCTAGTACTGCAGATATCTGTACCGAATCGAATGTCTTTTCATAATCTACGAATGCCATACACAGGGGCTTCCTATATTCGTTTGTTTTCTCCCTTATTTGAGCTAGTGTGTGGATATGGTCTGTAGTTGAACCCTGCCTGTTCCCTGGGTTGTTTTGAATCTAATGTATCGGTGATACGGGCTGTGATGATTTTTGTGAACAGTTTATAGATTACTGAAAGGAGGCTTATAGGTCGGTAATTCTTTTGTGTCTCCCTTTTTGTGTATTAAAATTATTATTGCGTTTTTTCCAGGCCTTCGGAATTTTACTGACACATAGACATCTGTTATAAAGACTGGCCAGCTTTACTGCCGCAATCTCTCCTGCATCTTGAATAAGATCTTCACTAATGCCGTTTTCTCCTGGCGTTTTTCCTCTTTTCATGCTTTTTAGTGCCCTATTTACTTCCTCTATCGTGATGTTTGGAACATCACCAATTGTTGTGTTTGTCTCCGTTTGTGGTTGGTCGTTTGAGTGGTATAGGTTGCGATAGAAGTCTTCTATTACTTTGATAATCTCATTTTTATTGTATGTCGCCTCTCCATTGGGTTTCTTTACTGCATACATTTGTTTTTTTCCCTATTCCGAGCCTCCTCTTTGTTGCCTTAAGGCTGGTGCCGACAAGCAGAGCTTCGTTTATTTTTCGTATGTTAAATTTGCGTACATCCTCTTTCTTCTTCTTGTTTATCATCTTAGTCAGCTCTGTTGATTCTATCTAGTCTGTGATTGATGTTATTTTCATGTCCCTACGCTGTTTCATAAGCTCTTTCGTCT
>NW_028234440.1:21506747-21509247 GCF_977035675.1 Penaeus japonicus
GACGGAATTCAATATTAACATCCGAAAAAGATACTCAGCTCTCGAAGATCTTGACATAAACCAAATGAACGACCAATTCAGTGAGATTTTAAGGGAAGCTGCACTTGAAATAGGTAAGCTTTCGGTAGAGGCACTTTTTTTTTTTTTAATGAAAAAACAAATATATGTGCAATAAAGAAACCCAAAGGAGAGGTGGCATACAATAAAAATGAAATTATCAAAGTAATAGAAGACTTTTATCGCGTTTATACCATACAAACGATCAACCACGTACGGAGACAAACACAACAATTGGAGACGTTCCAAACATAATGGTAGAGGAAGTAAATAGAGCACTAAAAGGCATGAAAAGAGGAAAAAGCACCAGGAGAAGATGACATAAATGCAGATCTTATTCAAAATGCAGGAGAGATTGCGGCAGTAAAACTGGCCAATCTTTTTAACAGATGTCTAAGCGTCGGTAAAATTCCGAAATCCTGGAAAAATGCAATAATAATTTTGATACACAAAAAGGGGGACACAAGAATTACAGAATTACCGACCTATAAGCCTCCTTTCAGTAATCTATAAACTGTTAACAAAAATCATCATAGCCCGTATCACCTATAGTTTAGATTCAAATCAATCCAGGGAACAGGCAGGGTTCCGCAGCGGTTTCTCAACTACAGACCATATCCACACAGTAGCCCAAATAACAGAGAAAACAAACGAAAATAGGAAGCCCCTATGTATGGCATGCGTAGATTATGAAAAGGCATTCGATTCGGTACAGATAGCTGCAGTACTAGATGCAATTTTGTAAACAAGGAGTAGAGGATATACATATATAAATGGTAGAGCGACCATCAAAATACACGTAGAAACCAATAATATATCAATAAAAAGGTTGTTAGGCAGGGCGACACCATCTCACCAAAGCTGTTTACAGCTTGCTTGGAGGAAGTATTCAAGAAGTTAGATTGGAAGGAGAAAGGGATTAAAATAGGGAAAGTCTGAAGATTGGCCTTAAAATGAACATAAAAAAGACTAAAGTTATGTCCAACAGTCGAACCCCAGTTAAGCAAATACAAATATAGGGCTGGGTGCTAGAAGCAGTGAACAAGTATGTATACCTACGGCAATTCATCCAGACGAGTACCTTCTACGAAGCCGAGATAAAACGGCGAATCAGGCTAGGTTGGATTACCTTTGGTACACATAGTAATATATTACGAAGTCGTCTGCCACTATGTCTAAAGAGAAAGATTTTTGACCAATGTGGCCTCCCTGTCATGACATATGGGTCAGAAACATCGATTACGACCAAGGTGCTCAAAGAGGAATAGAAAGGCAAGAAAAGAGCCAAATGGATCAGGTAACAATCAAAGGTAGAGGATATATTCAAGAGCATTAAGAAGAAAAAGTGGCAGTGGCTGGACATATATATCAGAGACAGGACAACAGATGGGCAAAGAAAACAACAGAATGGGAAATACACGACACAAAAAGACCAAGGGCAAGACCAATGACAAGACGGCGGGATGAAATAGCGAATTTCGCTGGAGTAATCTGGAATCAGAGGACACAAGACAGGAATGACAGGGAAAAATTGAGAGAGGCCTACGTCCAGCAGTGGAATGATACAAGCTGATGAATATATATATATATATATATATATATATATATATATATGTATATATGTATATATATATATATGTATATATGTATATATATATGTATATATGTATATATATATGCATATATATATATATGTGTGTGTGTGTGTGTGTGTGTGTGTGTGTGTATGTATGCATGCGTGTGTATATTTGGGAATATTTGACATTGATATCTCAATATTGAGTAATACAGATAGGAAACCTATTGATGAAAAAGATACCAGTAAAACTGTACAACAATCTTAGTACAACCGCTGATAGCTTTCAGTCATTTTCAAATGCTGTTTTAGGTTTGAAATGTAAAAATATATTTCAAACTCATTAAAAGAAATGTGCAAATGTTTACATGTTTCCTAAAATTGTAAAATGAAAGGGACGTCGCTATTCTCATTATATTTTCCATCGTGATTACATCGTTTGAGAGACAGAAGGGCACAAAGAGAGAGGAAGAAGTGCAGATGGGTGGGTGCAGAGAGAGAGAGAGCGGGAAAGAGAGAATAGATAGAGAGAGAGATGGGCACATATGTACAGAGGGAGAGGGAGATACAGAGAGAAGGGCAGATAGGCATAGAGAGAGAGGAAGGAAATTGTGGGGAGAGGAAGAGGCCAGAAGATACAGAAAAAGAGGGGGTGGAGAGGGAGAAAGAGAGAAAAGAGAGCGATGGACAGATATACATAGAGAAAGAGAAGAGAGAGAGAAAGAAAGCAAGGCAGAGGAGAGCTAGAGAAGGTAATGGAGAAATAAGGAGGAGAGAGAGTAAGAGACAAAGGTATAGGAGAGACAAAAAGAGATGGAGATAGATAGAGAGAGGTAATAATATAAACAGAGAACTTATATATCAGTC
>NW_028234440.1:21544247-21546747 GCF_977035675.1 Penaeus japonicus
CCTGGCAAACATGATGTTGCCAAGTCACAAGCACTAATCTCCGTTTTGTGAAAATCCAACAATTATCTATTGAATAATCGCCTTTTGTTTTCTCAAATCAACAATCAGATTCTTTTTTCACTATTTCCATATCAATTATTCAAAATTTCAATTGAGATTTTTCAATTTGTTTATTAATCTACGGCGTGGTTGCAGGTACAACAGAGGTTCTCCATTCATAAAATATAAAATAAATTGACCCTTTCGCTCTTCTAAATTGGCATGCCATGTTAAATCATTACTTCCCTATGCTTTCAAACTTATCAAATTTCTTTCAACTTATTCACTTTTATTGTCTTTCTTGCACGATGTCCAGAAGGATGTGCATCTTCAGCTTGACCCAGTACTGCATTGCGCTTATTGGAATGGCACTTGAGACAAATGGATTAAGGTCATGAAGGTCATATCTGCAACCCTCTATTCCACAGTAACACTTCTATGATTACTACAGAAAACATTTTATCAAGCGGACTGGTCACCCTCCTTATTTCAGTTCCTCTTTGAAGAAAACATCACATAGGGTTAGATTCATTATAATCTAGCAAAATAGTTACTCTCAGGTGCAATATGAGTTCTTAGTTTTAATTACGTTTAGTTCACAATGTTTTGTTTTACCAACACGTGGCTGATTAATTCTGAGGGGCTAGTACTTCGGGTCTGCTGCATCTTGCATCGTGGTTGCTTAGTTTTAAACGTTGTTGTTAAAGAATTCAATATTTGATATTATCATTACTATTTATCATTGCATCACTTTAATCATTAACAAAATTATTTTTATTATCGTTATTGTTACTCTTATTGTCATTATTTTGATTATTATCATTATCTTTTTAATTAATATCATGATCATGATTGTCTTTGTTACTAACACCATGATTATCACTATCGTTATTATTATTATTATTAATGCTATCACTTATGACCATTACTGCCATTTACTTCATTTATGTATTTTAATTCTTTGCCTTCTCTTCTTCCATCCTAACCTCTCTGCCTTTAGCTTGTCATCAAAGCTACCTTCCATAAAAAAAATAAGGGAGGGTGGTCGAAAAATATTATTAATATAAATACAAAATAGAGAGAGAGAGAGAGAGAGAGAGAGATTTGACAATGTTTACCCGTGTGCATGTAAATGGATAACTACATATAGAGTTCAAAGGTTGAAGTCCCAAGCTCAGGTTAACAAAATTTGAAGGCGAATGAAAGCTTCCCTGCACAGAGCAAATGACATTGTTTGCAAACTAACAAGGTAATTCAACAACACCAATCTTCCGGATGCAACATACTGGGAGTTAGTCAGTTGCAAATACTGTTGGTCAGTATCAGATATTAACTCTCAAAGAAGTGGACTATTACGAATTTGCGCGAAGATTAGGTGAGGGAAATGGAGGACGAAGAGGGAAATGAGGACGAGGAAGAAATTGCGAAAAGGGAAGAGGATAATGTTGATCAAAGCGAGGGGATCGAGATGAACTTTTGAAGCATTATGTGAGATAAACTTAATGCAAAGTTTAAGAGATTAGCAGATGTGGTCTCTCTCTTTCTCCCTGATAGTGTGTGTGTGTTTGTGTGAACAATATATATATATATGTATGTGTACATGTGTGTATATATATGTATGTATATATATGTATATATATATATATATATATATATATATATATATATATATATATATATATATATATTATATATATGTATATATATACATATATATATATATGTATATATATATATATATATATATATATATATATATATATATATATATATATACATACGTTTGTGTGTGTGTAGGTGTGTGTGTGTTAATCTAACTCCTAACGCGGCGATGATTTAGCATAATAACTCCTTCCATTCATAATTCACCGGTTTCCAGGAAGTTTCTGAGAGTGGCAGTTCTTCAATAACTAAGTCCCTGTGCTAGCTTTGAACAGAGCGAACCACAGGATATTCTCCCACAATTTTTCCTTGGCTAATAAATACCTTCTGCAGAGAGATGTTTATTTGAGCGCTATGAAGGTCGCCTGGTTTTAATTATTTTAATAAAGAAAAATGTCCAGTGCTCACTCTCCTTAGATGGTATGATTAAAGATACGGTATTGCTATTTCGGTAAGGAATGAAGCCCTATGCTTTTGCTACCTTTCCTCTCGACTTGGTACTACTATATCTCCAAGGAAACTCCATTATTTTCTCCACCTTTAAAGGAAGAAAAAGAAGAAAAAAAAAATCTTAATTTGATTTGTTTACATATTTTATTTACATAATTCTCCTTCGGTGGTACTGTTCTGGTAAATTATTTTTTCTAGGAATCCCGTTTTAGTGAACCCAATATAGGTCTCAATTCTTGATATTTCTTATTGGTATTTCACCCTACAGATATAAACAAAAGCCTTTTTTTCAATAATGTCGATCTTATTAGGCATTTTCCCTCTGTATCTAAACGTTAGAATCTATTCT
>NW_028234440.1:21591747-21594247 GCF_977035675.1 Penaeus japonicus
AAGCAATTCAAAGTTGAAGTATCCATTTTCCCTTCTAAAAGAGTAAACTCAGTCATTCTCATGTGCATTCTATGGTCGACTGATTTAAAACAATACAGCTTTTGAATTTTGGTCTTTCAAAGTTTGTAACGATCTCATCACAATTACTTTTCTATTCATAAACATAAATTTCAAATATATTACTTGTGGCTACTAGAAAGTAATCACAAGGAATAATTTTCACAAATAAAATCTCTCTATAAAGACATTACTTTACGACTATAATTGGGGTTGGTAGAGGTGTGGGTAGGTCATAAGAAAATGAATGTTGTTAGGCAATGTTAATGAAAATGGGGGTATGACTTACGGATAAATATCCCATTATATAAGAAAGTGCTCAGCGCTTTCTTGGCGGTCAACCATGCCTAATGTCGGAAATATGTTATTATAACGTTATATTCGTCCATATTCACACTCCTATACCGATGTGTTAAGGCTTATAGTGTCAATTTGGTATATGCTAAGAAAAGGATACGCCCCTATCCCTAATCCCACTCCTTCCCATCCCACCCCATCTTTCCCTTCCCACCCCTCCCCGCCCCATCACACCCCTTTCGACCTATCTCCTCCCAAAATCGTTGGAGCGGTTAATGTGTTGCCAAGTGTACTATAAGTTTGATGTTTCCATATTAGCAATAAAAACTAAGCCATATGATGCTGAAAGTATATGGTATACTCTATTACAGCTACAGGGGCTGCCACTGCTTAACCAAGAATTTCTTTGAACTGTTTTTAAATGGGCAATGATTTCATATGGATAGTAAAATAGGACACTCTCTGAATGTTGACTTTTCTGAGTTCGATTAGGACAGTGAATCCATAATAACAACATTAACATCATAATGAGTTTAAAGACACATAAAAAATAACTTTTACTGCTATGATCTCTATCTCGAAATAATGTAAAAAAAAATCTCATTCTTTCATTTCAAGTTTGTCGAGAGCCTGAAACGTAAGGGGGAAGTCAAAGTAAGTCAAAGTAAAATCAAAAGAAACAAAGAAAGCTTCCCTCGACCCACTATGTTGAAAACATTTGGGAACACGTCCTTTGCTTATCAACACCGCTTGCAAATGCATCGGAATGAAAGGATGAAAATTAGTTTGAAAAGATTAGTAATCAGTGTAACTAAAGGAGATATTAAAATGAAGCTTTATTATAATAATGACAATGATAAGGGAAGCAATGGTGATAATGATAATGATGATGATGACAATGATAATAGCAATGAGGAAAATAATAATAAGAATGGCATGATGATAATTATGAGGATAATTATAATACTATGATGATGGTAACAACGACAATAATATAATATTACAAATAATGATAATAACAACAATAATGATACAACATAACAATAAACATTAAAAAATCATCGACATATAAATCCGCAACCTCTTCTGAAGTCTTTCGAAATCGAGAGCCAAGACGGAGATCCTTCTACAAACAGATCCCCGAAAGATCCTGAAGAAAACTGAGTGATCCTCTATGATCCAAGAAAATCCCTGGCGTGAGAGATCCTGCCAGATGGCCGCCCAGACACACTTTCTGTAATCGATTTCGATCGGTGAACCTCACTCTTAACAGGAGGAGCAATTAATTACCACGAAGTCAAGGAGTATGATGAGCAAGGAGGAAAAGAGAGGAAAAGCCGAAGACAATTTGCTCCATTAGTCTCCATTGACGAAACTGAATCACGTCATGATGATAAAAAAAAAAAAAAAAAAAAAAAAAAACATAAAATTCACCCCCTGCACTTGACTTCAGGCATCGCAGAGGGGTGATGCCACAGGTTGTTGCATCGAGGAACGAAGCATGAACGTAAAGGAGATGGAGAGGAAGTAGGTGGAAATGCTCGAGAAGGGATCGACGATAAATACAATGAAGTTAAACCCAACTTCAAATAAAGTAAGATCAGGGAGAAGGAGGTGGAAAGACAAGGGATCATATAGGAGGGAAGTTCTGAAGCGATATATGAGGGTTCTTTCTAATTCATACAAATTATGGAGTAATGGTTAGAATAATAATTGAGAGAGAAGATAAGAGCGGCTGACCCTTCTATGGTGTAGGAATATAAATAAAAAAATTTAAAGAGGTGATTTGTTTTCATTGTGGGTCCTAAGGGTCGGGGGGGGTGTGGTAGTGGTGGTGTGTGTGTGTGTGTGGTTGTGTGTGTGTGTGTGTGTGTGTGTATGGTGTGTGTGTGTATGTGGGGTGTGTGTGTGTGTGAGTGTGATGTAGGTGTGTGGTGTGTGGTCTGTGTGAGTGTTGTGTGTGTGAGTGTTTGTTGTGTGTGTTGTGTGTGGTGGTGGGGTGGGTTGGGTGGGTGTGTGTGTGTGGGGTGTGAGTGTGTGTGTGTGTGTGTGTGTGTGTGTGTGTGTGAGTGTTTGTGTGTGGGAGGGTGGGTGGGGGGTGGGTGTGTGTGTGTGTTGTGTGTGTGTGTGTGTGTGTTGGTGGTGT
>NW_028234440.1:21611747-21624247 GCF_977035675.1 Penaeus japonicus
CCTATTTTAATCCCTCTCTCCTTCCAATCATACTTCTTGAATACTTCCTCCAAGCAGGCTGTAAACAGCTTCGGTGAGATGGTGTCGCCCTGCCTAACACCATTTTTTATTGGTATTTTATTGGTTTCTGCGTGGATTTTGATGGTCGCTGTACCATCTCTATATATATCCTCTAATAATCTGCAGTATATTTCCTCTACTCCTTGTTTTTCGAATTGCATCCAGTACTGCAGATATCTGTACCGAGTCGAATGCCTTTTCATAATCTACGAATGCCTTACACAGGGACTTCCTATATTCGTTTGTTTTCTCCCTTATTTGAGCTAGTGTGTTGATATGGTCTGTAGTTGAGAATCCGCTGCGGAACCCTGCCTGGTTCCTGGGTCATTTTGAATCTAATGTATCGGTGATACGGGCTGTGATGAATTTTGTGAACAGTTTATAGATTACTGAAAGGAGTGTTTTGTGTCTCCCTTTTTGTGTATTAGAATTATTATTGCGTTTTTCCGGGCCTTCGGAATTTCCTACATCTTGAATAAGATCTACACTAATGCCGTCTTCTCCTGGTGTTTTTCCTCTTTTCATGCTTTTTAGTGCCCTATTTACTTCCTCTACCGTGATGTTTGGAACATCTCCAATTGTTGTGTTTATCTCCTTATGTGGTTGGTCGTTTGAGTGGTATAGGTTGCTATAGAAGTCTTCTATTACTTTGATAATTTCATTTTTATTGTATGTCGCCTCTCCGTTGGTTTTTTTTACTGCATACATTTGGCTTTTCCCTATTCCGAGCCTTCTCTTTGTTGCCTTAAGGCTGGTGCTGGCAAGCAGAGCTTGCCGTATGTTAAATTTGCGTACATCCTCTTTCTTCTTCTTGTTTATCGTCTTAGTCAACTCTATTGATTCTATCTTGTTATTGATGTTATTTTCATGTCCCTACGCTGTTTCACAAGTTCTTTTGTCTCTACCGAAAGCTTACTGAACTTTTCTTTTTCGTCTTTACCCCCTATTTCAAGTGCAGCTTCCGTTAATATCTCACTGAATTGGTCGTTCTTTTGGTCTATGTCAAGATCTTCGAGGGCTGAGTATTTGTTTCGGATGTTGATACTGAATTCCGTCGCCCTATTCTTAATGTTGATTAGATTAACGAGAGGCTTCTGTATGAGCATGTTTCTTTCCCTTTTTAGCTGTAACTTTACTCTACTACTGACCAGTCTATGGTCGCCACCAACATTTACTTTATTGATAACGGTTACGTCTTGTACAATGTCACGCCTATTGGTGATTATGAAGTCAATTTCGTTTTATAATGCTGGATCGTGATTTCCATGTCCATTTCCTCCCGGGTCTCTATTCGAAGAATGTATTCATAATTTTAAGGGATCGAGCTTCGGCGAATTGTATCAGTCTTTGCCCTCTCTCACTTCTGGTGCCTATTCCATGTTTCCCAACCGATATTTCTCCATCGGTAGCTGCTTGCACATCTTCATAGAAGCTCTCTATCTCCTCATCACCATGACTGCTGGTAGGAGCGTACACTTGGATAATTTTTAGGCTATATCTGTTGTTTAGTTTCAGTATTACAGAAACCACTCTTTCGCTCACTCTGTAGAATTCCCTAACATTCTTTTCAAGTCGCTTGTGAACTAAGAAACCTACTCCTGATTCTTGTTTGCTATCCAAGGGTTTACCTCGCCAGTATAATAAGTGCCCATCATTCAGTAATTTCTGCTCTTCGCCTAGTCTCCTAACTTCAGAAAGTCCTACAATATCCCATTTAATAAATGAAAGTTCCTCAAGCAGTGTCTAAAGATCAGATTCTGTTCTCAGGGTCCTTACATAGTATGTGCATAAGTTCATCATCTTTAGGCGGCCTGAGTCTAACCTGATATTCTTAGCACCCTCTGCTAGGGAGCCGATCTGACCGCCGCCGTGACCAGGGGCTCCTTCGCTTCCGGGGAATGAGGGCCATTGTCTTGACTGGGAAATTATATTTAAGAGGGGGTGTGGCCTGGTACCCCCACCTGTCGGCCTTGTGGATGGTGGGGGGAGTAATTTTAGTCCGGAGGTACCATTAATCTCCAATAACAAAAATGCATGCGTGCTCCCGTGCCCGCACTTATATTCATTACTATATATAGATATAGAGAATGTACAGCGTAGACGCCTATATATATAAAAAATAAGCAATTATGCATATACTCCAAGCGTTTGTCTACGCCTGTATGCATGCATACAGCACCCACACACATGCACGTGAATCATAATGTGCCCATGCATTATAATTTGTTTAAGTATATATACATATACATACATATATACACATATACATATATACAAATACATATATATACATATACACATACACACACACATACATATACATACATATATATATATAGTAGGCAGTGGGATACATATATCTGGCAACAATTCGGAGAGGTAATTACTAGTTGGTACCTAAACCGCTTGGGCGTCCTGGTGTGGCCTTGACCATTGGTGATGCCATATCTTGTATTTGGTTTTCATTACAAATAATTTTCCAAACTGATATTCAGTGTGGTTGCATGATTAGATTTATGAACACTGAAAACATAACATGCTCTCTAGACATTGTAGTATAATGTACTCACGAACTAGGAGTGGATTTTACTCAGGCCATATGTTGGATGGTGGTTAATCACCTTTGACCCTTGGCACTGGTGTTAACGTGGCACTATGGGAGCGTTAAGCGATATTTGACTCATTTTTTGTTGGTTTGCTTGGATGGTATGATTTTATATTAGAAATATGTTCAGACATCCTCAGATGTTTTCACACTACATTATATTTGCAAATCATTATAATAGATGGTATAACTCGATGTTTCCTTCATTTATATTGTGGTACTTTTTGGCACCTCACTGCCTTTGAAAAGGCTAGCTTTCTTGTGGTATTCTTTCTTTTTGAACTTTCTACAACACTTGTGTAATTTCTTATTTCTATTTCGATCGTATGTGCTCTCTAGACATTCACAGACATTTTCACCTTATGCTGTGCCGCCAAAGATCACTGGATATACAAAATTTTACACTTTACTCGTGAGACCTAACACTGTAACCTCTCCTGCTCGTTTCCAGATACATATCCATGTGTGTATATATACAATATATATATATATATATATATATTATATATATATATTATATATATATATATATATATATCGTTTATATATATATATATATATATTATATATATATATATATGTGTGTGTGTGTCGTGCGTGTGCGTGTGCATGTATATAAATATATATGTATATATATATATATATATATATATATATATATATATATATATATATATATACATATAGATGTAGATATAGGTATATATATTGATATATATTTACATATAATGATATTCATGAATTGAAATATATATATATATATATATATATATATATATATATATATATATATTTACATATAATTATATTCATTTATTGAAATATATATATATATATATATACATATATTTATAGATATAAATATATATATATATATCATATATATAAATATTTTATATATATGTATATATATATATATATATATATATATATATATATTGTAAGGATATCTGTCATGGGGAAGCCCGGAAATACATCCGCCCAAGCAGGGATGACGGCTTAGGGCCGGAAGAAAGAGGGAGGGGGCCCGTTCACTTCCCCTTAAGGAGACTAAGTCCCATTCCCCAGGTGCATGTCCCTTAATGAGGGTCTGGTTGCGTTCTGTTTAGTCCTGGTTTTAAAATAATAAATAGTAAAAAAAGTTTGATTAAAAGTATAAAATTGCCCTGTAGCGAATAGTTTAAAAGTTAAAACACTTCTCAAAAAAAATGAATAAAAGAAAAATCAAAGTAAAATAACATGGGCGTCTCTGGCTGGTGTTGGCCAGTGTATCTCCCTCACAGGATATTGTTATTATAATAGCACGTCCAGCTTTGTCCTAACTGGCATGTAACTCGAGTCAGTACAACCTTGCTTTGGCTGCTCCTGCGTCGCCACAAGGGTATTCCAGGGTAATCCAGGGAGGGTCAGATAAACACCAAGTTCCAGAGACAACTGATTCATTTTCAGTTATTTATAGCCGGCGGGCTATTGGCATGGAAAATATGTTTTGATTTTGGACTAAACAATGAAAATATTTTAAAACTCAAAAAGACATTTATATTTACAATTTTCTCATATTAAATAATAAAACTGGCAAATACAGCTTTAAAACATTAAAACAATAGGAAAAACGGAAGATTAGAACTATAAAATCAGCCAAATGGCTCAGTGTAACTTTAACAATAAAACACAAATATCACATAAAAGGAAATTATTAAACATAACATAACAATTACAAAATGAATTAAAAAAAAAGACAAATATAAAATACAAAAATACAAAATGAAAGTGGGTGACGTGGACTCCGTGGCACGTAAAAAGAATCTATAGTAAAAACAATTAAAATAAATTCCAAAATAAGAGGTAAGTGACCAACCCTTCTTAGAGTTAAAATCCACTAAACTATTAATTAAAATGACTGACTTACGAAGGAGATCGAATTTTAATGATGGTCACTGATACGAGACTAAAAGTAGTGCATGAAGAATAAAATAAAACTGTTGCTCAATTAAACAAAATAAGACTAAAAGTAGTCATTCCCACTTTTATTTAGATAGTAATATGAAATATAAAACACATAAAACAAAAGGTAAATCAAAAGAAACACAAATAAGCACAGACAATATTCGCACCCCCAGTGCGTGACCCACGGGGTCGAGGCTTCATATTGGCTCAGGGGGCTGAGCTAAAAAATCGTAGTTATACACATTTAACATTTCAGGCAAATGGTTCATGGCCTATTCCCCAGTTTAGGCGTGGGTGCAAGTGTATGTGCATGTAGAGTCGTCCTGGCGATGTTTCACGAACCTCCCTGGATTTCATACGGCATGAAAAATGGATTTGGTCGGGGGGGGGGGGGGGGGAGACAAGAGGAAGGGGGGGAGGAAGGAAGGGTGAATAGGGCTAGGGCGGATAAGGGTGAAGGGAGGGGGGAATAAGAGGACAGCAAGCACAGGAATAAGGGAAGAGATATAGCGTGGAAGATAAAGAAAAGGAGTAGTGAAGGAAAGAGAAAGAAGAAATTAGTAAGGAAACAGATTAGAACAAGGTAAACCATAAAAGTAGCAAAAGCGAAAACGAGAGGAGAGTGCGGGTAAGGGAGCGAGAGCAGCAGACGAAACAGGGTAGAAAACGGAAGTAGAAAATGAGGGAGTAGCTAGAGAAAGCAAAAACGGAAGTAAGGGCAGTAGAGGATGGACTAAAGAAGCGTCGGGAATAAGGCGAGTCAAGGCGGAAGAAACAGTAGGCAGAAGTAAGGGATATAGGCAGAAAGGATACTAAGGGAGATAGGAGAAGAGAAACAAGAGGCTAGGACGGGGAGAAAATAAAGAAAAGGGGGGAGGAAAAGGGAGATGAAGAACAAGGGGGGGGGGGGGGGGAAGTTAAGGAAGAGGGAGGGGAAGGATAAGGACGGGGGGGGGGGTAAGGTAGGAAGGGGGAGGTCGCAAGGCCTCACAATATATAATGCACATTTATACATATAATTGAAATACAAAGTTCTATAGAATACCTAATGTATTCATGTTGCCCGTTTCGTGCAACATGAAACAATCATAATCAATTGATTATCGACAGCCATAAGTAGGTCGCAATTCCGGGAAACAGATCGCCGCGTTTCCATCACGCTTTATTCAATCTGCATAATGGATTCAGGCTTCTGTGTCTTTTCTTTGAACTTTATTTTTACCTAATTCTTTACTAATGATTGATTTCCTTTATGTTTGGAATGCGTCTATTCCCTTAGATTCAAGGCACGTAAGTCTTTCTTTCTTTATCTTTTTATTGCTCTTACTTTTTTTTCCCTCTCTCTCTTAAAAGGTACACAGACATACATACATACATACATACATACATATATATATATATATATATATATATATATATATATATATATTATATATATATATATATATATGTATATATATATATTTATATATATATATATATATATATACACATACCCACACACACACACACACACACACACACACACATATATATATATATATATATATATATATGTATATATATATATATATATATGTATTTATGTATGTATGTATCTGGCAACGAGCAGGAGAGGTTACAGTGTTAGGTCTCACGAGGTTTTGTAGACAATCACCGTGGCCACTCCATGGGAATAAATTAGAAATTAAACTAAAAAATCAGGTTACCGAGGTTATATGTTTGTGTGAAAGATAGTAGAATGCAGTAACGCATTTAATATAGAACATATATATGTGTATGTATATAATATATATATGTATATATATATATATATATATATATATATATATATATATATGTATATATATATATATTTTTTTTTTATGCATTTATACATATATATATATATATCCATATATATGTATACACACACACACTAACACACACACACACACACACACATATATATATATATATATATACATATATACACATACATATATACATATATATATACACATATATATATATATTTATATATATATATAAATGAATATATATATATATATATATTTATTTATATAAAAACATACACATACACACACACACACACACACACACACACACACACACACACACACACACACACATGTATATATATATATATATATATATATATATATATATATATATAAACATATATATATATATATTTATATATATATGTATGTATAAATATATATATATATATATATATATATATATATATATACAAATATATATATTTAAACATATATATATATATATATATATATATATATATATATTTATATATATTTATATATTTATTTATATATTTATATATTTATTTATCTATATCTATCTATCTATCTATCTATATATATATATTTATTTATTTATATCTATCTATTTACATATATATCTCTATATCTCTATCTATCTATATATATATTACTTCATAGACAAATATGTGTGAGTGTAGTGACAAGGTGATATAAATTATACCTGACATGATTTTCAGAATCCTTCTCGGGTTGTGAACTGTTTTCTTGTAATAGATTAAAACGTAATCAAGTGTTTTCAACACTAGCTGGTAACTCATGAAGTTTGCATGTGTGCAACTGGAGACGATTTGGTAAGGGAGAAAGATAGAAGAGAGAGAGAGAGAGAGAGAGAGAGAGAGAGAGAGAGAGAGAGAGAGAGAGAGAGAGAGAGAGAGAGAGAGAGAGAGAGAGAGAGAGAGTTTTTTTCTCTCTCTCCCTAAATCTCTAACACATTCGCATTCATTGAAATATCAGTTCTCCAGCATTTTGCACGGCCGAATCCATAAAAAATGAAAAGAAGCAGTCGAGTCATGTCACTAGATATATTTGGTGTTTCTAAACACCTTCTAAGAATGTTCCTTGGTCTTCCCTCTGTAGAAGTTTGTAATTCTTTGATTTTGTTATTATTATTTAGTTATAATTATTATTATTATTTTATTTTTTTATTTTTTTTTTTTTTGGGGGGGGGGCGAAATTGGTTTTCCTTAAGGAAGTAATATATGTATACAATTGTTGTAGATTTTTGTTCAATTGTTCAAAGGAATTAAGATGCAGAAAATAATGATTAAAAACAATAAAGATTATGTAAAGACACTATTCATTCAGAGGTTAAAAAATGCTACCTTGCCACTGCTAATGAACAAGCTATAAAGATTCATGAATTATTCATTTATTTTTAATAGCTAATGGTCATACATTTTAGTACCTAATGTAACCCTAATGTACTGCAATCGTCTGGATGTTGTTGTTGTTTTTATGTTTTGTTTTCTCTCTATTTATTTATTTATTTTGTGTCGGACGTTATTCACTTGTCTTCTGACCACTGATAAAAATAAGATGTTCGTTGACAAATGATATTAGAAATTCCTGTTATCAATAGTATAAAAGGTCTCTATCCTCTTGGTATTCTAGATGACATTTACATAGGTTGTGGCATTTTAGACTTGTAAATAATATTATCCTTCGTAGTTTACAGTTTCATTGGCATTTTGTTTTATTGTGGAACGTGTAAGCATAGTTTTGAAATAGTTGTATAATACATGTTTTAGGTTCATGAAATTTTCTTCTTTTTTTTACAACAATTAGCCTGTATTTTATAAATAAGCGAAGTATAGCTGAGGCCAAAAACTACACCGATAAAAGATGGAAAATTTCAGTTTACAATTAACTCTGTGGGCAGTAGAACTGAGTCTCAATATTTTCTTGTTAATTGACTTTCACATCCTATCTTGATTCCTCACATCAATTTGTGTCGTGTCTTTGTGCTAAGCTTACGTCATCGGCATCTGCAGGACATTTTGAATAGTTCCGATGTTCGCTGGTGCACTAGTAGTAATAATAGTAAAATTGCCATCATCAGTAGTCAAAGTATTGGTATGAACAGCAGCAGAAGCAACATCAAGTCTAGTAGATGTGATACAAATGGTAGTGGCATTAGAAAAAAGACCTGACTTTTTGTAAAGCCATACCACTACAACCGTTTAATTAAGAGCTTTTATAGGTTCTCCGTAATTCAAAGCTTAATTTGTTAAACACGCAATAGATGATTCTGTAAGTGTTAAAAAGAACTATCAAACATAACCCTATATAGCCTAAACAGCTTTCACAGATATCGCACAACTGTTTCAACCACTTGAGGATGCTGTAAGAGTTAAATATATCCCAACTCTTAAAAAAATATAACTGAATAAAAAATAAGAAAATGAAAAATAGATGCTTTACGCTCAATTGATGGATGGGCATCACAAATCAGGTGTTATTAGCAGAGAGAATATCAACACTCTCTCAAAAATTAACTCCTCTTTTATCTCACGTCTAGAGAATATATAGGTTGCACAGGAAATAGGAGCATCCAGCTGTTTAACATCCTTGCCAATCAAAACCTAACGGCTTCGCTTTAAAACAAGAGGAACTCACTAACACGATAAAGCTCATCGGTACGGTTACAGTAGAGCCAACACTATTGCCACTGGACGGTGAAAGAAGGCCAACTCATCAGATGAAACAAGAGATGACTTTAATATTCGTGAGAGAGAAATTTTTCGACCTATTATTTTTGATAACTAGGAGGAATGGGCTGAGCCTCAGGCCAAATCTTTATATACAAGGCTAGATGAATATTTTCAGAGAGAGGAGGATAAAGACAGGCATTTACACACACAACAGAAAATTGAGAAATTAAGGTAATTTTCAATCACTCAAATAGACTACTAACAGATAAAGAAAGAGATGCTCTATCAATTGGGTTGGATTTTTGCTTACGACCTAAAAATTAGGGTTAGTCAGTTTTTTTATTCCCTTTGAAAAAATGTTAAAATGCTCTAGCATTTATAAAGACACTTTCAGCTCGATGTATAGAAACATCTCTGCTCTTGCCAACAATGTTTATGTACGACATAGATCCCTCGTATCTCTTTAACCCATTGCAGACGGGGATAAATATGCTTGCCCAGCCTCCGGGATAAGTTTTATTTTAAAGAGAGACTGCTTGAAGCATTATAATTTGAACATTCCCACTCTCTTTCAGTCATTCATTGAAAAGCTAGAGCGTTTTTTGTGTTTTGTTTTTTTTGTGTGTTTTGTTGAGTTTAGAGACTTATATATGCCATATGACAGGCTCTACCAGTGCTGCAGTAGACTAAAATTGTATTATATTATCCATATTAGCTCATTATTTTCTTTATACTCAGTGTGATAGAAGTATTGCTGTTTTATGGGAGGACAAAAGGCAACTATATTTTTTTCGTATTTTTGTGCTGTCATGAACGAATACGAAACATATAACCACCTACAATATAGATAAATAAAAGAGGTAGGGAAGAGGAATGAAACCTGTGCTTGTGACTGTGAGTGCCACAGTGAAAGGCATCCATATTGGCACAGGAGTACATTTTAGACACTGGGTATGGATTGAGTCATCTTCCTCTTCCCGTTCTGACTGCACATCCTTCATCGGCGGTACTTTTGAGCAAGAGTTCGTCAACTTAGTGTGTGTCATCGCTCTATAAAGATAGTGCTTGCTAGAGACCGTGGATGGGTGCCATTCAAGGCTCTCTCTCTTGCTGGTGCTAGGAAAAAGTGGTTCCATCTAGGTTTTGGACGTTAAGCTAGCACGGTATTACGGTAATTATAGTAATTATGACTGCAGTAGCCATCATCACTCATTCCTTTTTCATAGTGAAATAAAATAGCACAGTGATCCAAAATCCCCGAACGTCATGTACGTCAGGACGCCCGTCGTCAGGCTAAAGCTCCTACGTCATGTATGTCATGACACCCGTCCGCTGTGGGTTAATACAGTCTGTAAGGTTACGTAACAGAGGAACCCAAAAGAGGTCACCCGTGAAGCGGGAGACTTCGGGCTTAGGGGCCAAAGAAAGATGGGGGCCTCGTTCGTTCCTCAAAAAGGGGTGGGGGAGCCAGGCAGAAGGCTTAAAACCCCCACGACCTCACAAGCAAACTAATCCCCGGAAGTGTAGGTCTACCAGGAGCGTGACTAGTATGGAGACGGCACAGAAATAAATCACAAGATATACATAAAACCTGTACTAATAAAAGAGCAGAAGGCACCAAAGTAAAATCAAACTGAAAACATAAAATTACTAAGAAAGGGCCAGAAGGGCTGAAAATCACTAAAACTGGGCCAGAAGAGCTGAAAATCACTAAAACCGGGCCAGAAGGGCTTAAACTTATTGTAAAAGTGCCAAAAGGGCATGCAAAAATGAAAGTAAAACTAATAGCTAGGCTAAAATACGAAGGAGGAATGAATAAAAGTAGTAGGAGTAAAAACGGAAGTAGGACAAAGACGTAAAAGACGAGGTAAAAGGGTAAAAGTCAAAGTAAATAAGAAAAGGTAAAAGTGAAAGCGGCACAAAGGTTCAACATAAAATGTAAACATATAAAATAACACGTCCAGCATGAATACACCTAGGCAAGTAAAAGGGGCAGTACAACCTTGTTTCAGTATCTCCTGGTGTAAATCCAAAGCGTAAATCCATAGGTCAGGCAAACACAGTCAGAATATCCACTTCGCTTTATTGTTCCAAAACATGGGGGTTACATGACCTCAGGCGGACGGAGTCGTAGCGGTTAAAACTACGTAAAATAATAAATAATAAACTTTTAAATAAAATTACATAATCATAAAATAGGGTTGCTATTAATAAAAGTAAAAAGACAGGTGCAACCGTGTTTAAAATCCTATTAACAATAAAAATACGTAAAAACTAAGCTACTGCGATTCGATGAGTAAAATCGTAAAAGTAACATGCAAATTTTGTAGTAAACTCAATATCAAAAAAGTTATATAAATAATAAGAAATGATTAAAAACAACTGTTAAATAATTTATAACAGAATAAAACAAAAAGGCAAAAGGGATAAAAGAAACCGCAGCAGATGCGGATGTTTTGTTATCCGCACACCATGTGAACCATTTACAGATAACGTGGATAATCAGAGATTTACAGTAGAATTTTATTAACAACAATATAAAAAGGTAAAATATATAAAATACAAATAAAAGATGGCCAGAGTAAAACAAAAGTACATCAAAATGTAAAAATAAGGAGGCTGGCGCGGGGAAGTGGTCCACTGTGCTCGACTCCCCTATGGATTACTGCGGGATGCTGGGCAGGATAGGGATAGGAGGGAGGCAGGATAGGCTAAGGAGCAAGGTAGAAGGTAGAATTAGAAGGAGGAAAGAAAAGAAAAGTGAGAAATTAGCAAGAACGCAGACGGGAGTGTATGAGCGAAAGAAAGAGGGAGAGGGCGAATAAGAGGGGATACGAGGAGACGAGGAAGACGAGGGAAAGGAAGGGGGGGGGGGGGAGATGGGCCAGCCATGGGGGGGGGGGGGTTGAAAACCTCACAAGTCACTAGTACTCTTCAAAATTTAAATGACGATGATAACACTGTAATAACTAAGTCTAATAAAGGCAAAAGGCATAGTTATACTAAACACAAATAGATTGCTTTCACTAGTTACATACTTTACTCTCGGACACATGAAATTTTAGGTTTTGAATGTTAACTTAGCCACCCATCTCCTCAAACTTACGGATACCTTAAACAAAATATTACGTCCGCCAAAGACAATCCTCGATGAAACCACATATAACGCTATTTTTTCAGCTGGTTCTCGTCCAGCATTCCTGTATTTTCTCCCCAAAGTCCATAAGATCGGTACACCTCTGAGACCTATCATTTCACCCATCGGCACTTTTAGCTATAACTTGGCTCAATTTCTTGTATGAATTATTCAACCTTTTACCAATAATTAGTATACTACCGTCAATACTGTAAATTTCGTAGATTAAATTAAACATCTGAGAGTTGATGTCA
>NW_028234440.1:21644247-21646747 GCF_977035675.1 Penaeus japonicus
CTTCCCTATGTCCTGTTCCGGTAACATGTCTTGCTCTAAAGAGAATCAAAAGCCTATTAATTACGACTGATCTATCTCGCCTTTCAGCCACACATTCAGGCGTCGTGTATATTGTCTTCTTTCCTTGGAAGTTCTAGTCCTTTCTCAGAAGCTTCATTACCAGGGGAGGCTTCTATCAATATTAAGGTTTTTCGTCTATGATCGCTTTAATTATTATTTTTCCTTTGAGTTCAAAGTAGGCCTCTATACTGTTCTCGGAGAAAGGCCTTTACAGAAGCAGATTTCAAGCTAAATCATTAATTCTCTCTATCTATTTATCTCTCTCTTTCTCTCTCACTCTATATCGATCTTTTTTCGGTCTAGATTACTATCTACATTATGTGCACACACACACGCACATACACACACACACACACACACACAGACATACACATACATACATACATATATATATATTTATATATATAATATATATATATATATATATATATATATATACATATATATACACAAATACATATGAATGTATATATATATTATATATATATATATTATATATATATTATAATATATATATAAACTATATATATTATATATATATACATGTATTATATATAAAATATATATACATATATATTATATATATATATAATATATATATATATATATATATATATATATATATATATGTGTTGTGTGAGTGTGTATATATATAGATATAATGTGTTATATATTATATATATATTTTATATATATATAGAATAATATATATATATATATATATATACACATCAGTAATAATGTGTGTGTGATTATAAATAAATAAATAAATAAAAATATATATATATGTAATTTATATATATATAATATATTTATATATACAAATACGATAAATGTGTTATATATATATATATACATGCTGTATATTATATATACATATATAAATATATATATATATATATATATATATATATATATATATGTATATATATTGTATATATATATATATAGTATATATATTATATATATATATATATAGACATATAATATATATATATATATATATATGATATATAATATATATGTATATTTATAATTTATATATATATATATATGATATATATATATATATATTATATATATATCTGTATATATATATACAGATATATATATAGATATCTTATATATATATATATATAGATATAGATAATAGGATAGATAGATAGATGAGATAGATAGATGTTGTTAATACTATTTATATATGTTATATTTATAATTTATTAGATACATATCGGGTTGTATATATGTATATGTATATATATTGGGTATATATTATATATATATATATATATTTATATATATATACATATAGGTTATATATATTTATATATGTAAATCTATATTTTTATATAGTGATACCCATATCTTTTATATATTATGTATATATATATATAGTATATATATAGTTGTTATATATAATATATATATATATATATATGAAATATATATATAATCATCACCTAATCAGCCTGTATCATTCCATTGCAGTAACGTAAGCCTCTCTCAATCTATATATATTTCAGTCAAATTTACTCGGGTCTTGATGCTCCCTCTTGATTCCAAGTTTACCTACTGCGAAATTTGCTATTTCATACCGCCATCTAGTCTTTGGTCTTGCAACTTGGTCTCATTGTGTCGTCTATTAGACACTGTCTGTCGTGTCACTTCTTTGTCCCTGTTATCAATGTCCTCCGATATATATGTCCAGATCACTGCCACTTTTTCATTCTTAATGCTCACTGTGTATATCATCATACCCCGTTTTGTTTGTTTGGCCTGCTCCATGTGGCTCTTTTCTTGTCTCGTTAACAGCTAACACTAATAGCATAAGCCTTTCATTCCTCTCTCTAATTTCCTCTCGAGTGCCTTGGTCGTAGTCCATGTTTCAGACACCATATGTCTTTGACGGGAGGGGTGACACATTGGAACAAAAATCTTTCTCCTTTTAGAATTAGTGGCCAGACGGACCTCGTAATATATTACTATGTGTATACCGAAGGCACTCCAACTCTAGCCGGATTCGCCGTATTTAATCTCGGCTTCGCAGGATGTTACTCGCTGATTGAGTTGTCCTAGGTTATACATATCGTTCACTGTTCTAGTTCCTCGCCCCGTATTTGTATTGCTTAACTGGGGTTCGCTGTGAACATGACTTGACTTTTTCATGTTTCTTTTAAGGCCAATCTTCGATTTCCCTATCAAATTGCTTAATAATTGTTGTTAATTCATCTGCTGGACTCGCCGAAGGTATAGAACAATGTCATCTGCAATTCTTAGTTGTTTTTATTCTTAAGTGCTTTTCCCTATTTTAATCCTTTTCTCCTTCCAATCTAAACTTTTGAATACTCCTCAAGCAGCTGTAATCAGCTTCCGGTGAGAAGGTGGGCGCTCCCCTTTACACCGTGTTTATTGGTATTTTATTGGTTTCTGCGTGCATTTT
>NW_028234440.1:21666747-21671747 GCF_977035675.1 Penaeus japonicus
GAGAAATGACATTCGCAATGGGATATTCAGCACAGTTTACAGTGAAATATTTAGTAGTGTTTTGCCAATGGCAGTGTAGTGAGATTTTTGCTCATATTTGTGCCACTAGACTAGAGGCTTTTTAGCTTTTGGGATACAGCAAGGGATTTGCAGGGAGTATGCCGTGATGATGAGGATAGTGATGATTGCGATGGTGAAGATAAAAGTCGTGGTAGTGCGGGGCGTAATAACAATGGTGGTGGTGAGGAGGATGTTGTTTTTAATTATGGTGTTGATGGTGATGACTGCCAAGCTGTTGGTGGTAATATCAGGCTGAAGTATTGCGGGTGATGAGGGTCGTGTTGGTAGTGGTGGTGATAATAGCCTTAGTGGTATGGGTAGTCGTAGTCATGGTGCTGTGGAGTAGAGGCTGAATTGACCGTATGGGTGATGTTGACCGAGGTCACGTGAGAGTGAGGGCTATGGTGCTAGGGGTATCTTTAGCCGTAGTGACTTGACGTAGATATGCTAATAAAAATTACAAGGAGTACGCGGTTGGCAAACTCTCAAGGGATTCAGGATTGACCGAAGTTTGGGAAACAGTGCACTAGAGCCTTGTTTCATGTCATTTAGCTCCTGATATTTTTCCACTAAGGACTCGTATCATAAGGTCGAAGCAATGTTTTGAACAAAAATACTACATGCGTAAATGAAACATTGTCTCGTTAATTGCAATAAAACACTTCCTTTCTATTTCCTTAACCAGTCTCAAAAGTTTGAGGAAATCAGTAATAGGTACCAATTATAGAAGAAATGGTGTAATGTTATTCGACTGTTTGGTACTTCGCGAATTCCCTCGTTAGTTGACTTGTTTATTTAGGAAGGGATCTGTGTTTTTCTATTATTTTGATTGACTGGATAAGTAACCTGCAAAGTCCTGTTTCCGGCTATTACGGGATGTAGACTGTAAGGTATTAAAAGAAATGTATTGTTTACATAGACCATGAAATGTGGCTTGCTGTAGAGGTGCTTTAAGTAAATCTACTTAAATGTAATGAACTGATTTCAAATACATTGATGAGGTTTCAATTAGGTTAATATATACTTCAAAAGGGCAAGATCATTTGCGTTGACGATAAATCATGAAGTCGGTGGAACTCATACGCAGTAAAGAATTAATCGCCATTAAATCGAGAGTCTACAACGTCGACCTGCTACATTTCCCGTCCCGAGATACAGCAGCGTGAAGTACTCTTTAGCATCATCGAGTGTACATCTGCCTACGATGTGCTAATGAAGTGAAGGGTAATAACACTCCATTCGTATGGCACAATATTAACTTTCCTATTTTCTTTTACTCCGTAAGTATCTAATAACCAGTTTAATTATCCCATTTTATGCAGAGCAATCAATTCCTTTCCCGGCACTCGATACCAGCAACCATTCGGAAGAGAGAATGGCCTTTCGAGCGACACAATGGAGCACACTCTCACCGCTGATGGCACGGTGCCACTGCCTAATGTTCAGTCATCTCTTTTTATTGCTGTTTCGCTGCAGTTTTGTGGCCATGATTGCTAATGACTGTCATTGAGGCTAAGGCCATGCGGCGGCGGAGACGATAACACACGCCCATGCAGACGCCGCGGGACAAGAACTCTTTCGAAGGTTAAGGAAGACCTCGCTTTACGAGAGGAGGGAGCTCCTTGTGCTCCTGTGCGGTGTCGTGGGGTCGAGAGAGACGATGGTTGTAGGATACGTAGAGAACATTTTGATGAAATAATTAGACTGTCACACGCATACGCACACACACACACTACCACTGCTGGCGAGAGAGACAATGTAACTTCTCAAGTGTGAGGTACAAGTGGATATTCAAAAGTTATCTAACGAAAAGTAAATTTGTAGCAAAGTTGTTAAGAGTTTTTCCCAGAGTTTTTCCTCCTTAGTCACGCTTCCCGTTCTTGGAGGCGATGATACACGATTAAAATGAAGGTGTTATTGGCTTGCACGCGAGTCAACGGATGATGAGCTGCAATTTTGAGTAAACGGTGTAATGTAGCATATTATGGAATAATCTAGTCACACACACGTACTCCCATAAACACAGGGACTTGCACAAACACATACACATACATACACACACACACACACACACACACACACACACACACACACACACACACACACACACACACACACACACACACACACACACACACAAATATGACAAGGTTCGCTAATCAGAATCAGAACAGCCAGGGCGACATAAAAGCACCAGAACAGTCATTTCCATGCGTTTATTAAAGTGCTACACATCTAACAGTCACAGCAGTACACAAACACCGATAACATATTCTGCACGTAAGGACATGATGTGGAAGGTCACTTGGCGGAGACGGGAACGGCGGGCACAAACAAAGGGGCGATAGGTCATCTGTCGAAATTTGCTAAAACCGCTCCTTTTCTGGATGGTCGTCGTGCCAGCTCCGTTGTTCCTGATGTTCTGAAGGCCTTTTCTTTTTTCCGAAACCGGTTCTTATAAATAACTTTCTTGGTGCAAAAACCAAGAGGTGTTCTCTGTTACCACAGCGGAGGTAAAGCTCTTTAATGATGGTCGACAAATTACAAGTGTTGGTGTGACGATGAAGGAAGGAAACTCTGCTCGAAGTCACTCTCAGAACCAAGCACGCTGGTAGAATATCCAGTACTGAAAAGGGATAGAGTGGTGGTATAGCTGGCTTAAATTTAAGAAAACTTACAAACTTAAATTAGGAAATGCATAAAATATTTGACTTAATAATAAAGAAAAAAAAAAATCAATGGGAGGCTGAGTTAAATTATAGTTGGACAATGTACAATGTCGCATATTACAACAAGTGTTTTTGCCATGTATATTACGATAACGTTCCGAAATTCCTTGGGTAGGATACAAGGAGTTTCGAATCACTTGAATATTGAACTCGAAGCTAAAAGGAATAAATTCTATTAACTTAATACATTCCAGAACGAGATATATAAAACAAAATAAAACTAGAATAATAAGATAGGCACACTCCAACAATGGATTTCATTTTTTATACTCGGGGAGATTTAGATGGTGGGAAAGGATCGATATAACGGCTCTTAAAGATAAAAAAAATATGTAGCTTAAGAAAATGTATCGATAAGAGAAGTAAGACATTTTTAATGGCCGTGAAAACCAAATATATTCCAGGTGATGACAAGGAAGAAACAGTGATCAAGTACGGAAGACAGGAGACCCCCCTCGAAGCCGAGAGATTGCAAGGTACTTTTCCTTTGACATTTACAGCTGACTGGTTCAGAAATGTTAATTTAGATTAAAGAAAAAGAAAATAAAAGAATGTGACAATAATGCAAGCCAGGAATAACCAATAAGAGCGCGCCATAAGCAGGAAACAAAGATAATAAAGATGTTGACGGGAAATGTATAATCTTTGTCGAGCAGGTTGAGACAGAGGCTCATATATCAAGAGTAAGTACGGCATTAGGCATGTAAGAACTTGAGTCATGATAAAGTTATTAAGAAATAAATGACCATAGGGAAATAGGAAAGTAGAACGAATAGGGCAGTATGATGAAGGGTGAAAACGAAAAAACTGTGGTATATAAAAGTGCAGACGAAAAAGAATGCACGGCACTGTAACCTGAGCTAATGGTGTTATACAAAGAGACAAAAAAGGCTTAATGTTATGTGTGACAAGTCGCTTTGATAGATGAAAGAAAGTGGAGATTAAGATAAAAAAAAAAGTATTGGTTCTGATGACGTTGACGTCTTGCTTATCATATAGGAACTGTGAACTGTGGTCGAGAAATATCGCCAAGAGAGTGTTGAGTATTTGATACCTAACTGAAGGCATGTGAGCTGTAGTAGCCAGGAGAGTGTTGAGTATTTAAGGTTATAGGACATCATTTGATACCTAACTGAAAACGTATCATCAGAAGTTATAAGGAACGGCAACCACGATCATCTCCATCAGGCTAATAACGATAATAACTATATATTATACAACAATAATGATAACAATACTCTTATTTGATTATCCTTGTTATTCATCATAAGAACACTAAAACACCTGTTACCTTTCGAGAAATCCAAAAGAAAGTTTTGAATAATGCGCCTTATTTATACTCCTGAAAGATGTACGGCTGTTTCGAGATACTGACATCGTATTTTTATTTTAAAAAATGAACTTCAGGTTAAGTAATTCTTCCATATGAGATATATAAGAGATATCAACTAAATTGTGAAAGATGCATGACAATGTTAACATCATGTGTACAGAGGCGGCTGGTTTATTATTCCGTCAAAAGGAAAACAAGAAACTACATTTGTGGGATTGTTTTAGGGTGTCCTTTCCCAGAATCATTATTTTGAAGTCTCGAGAGACTGTGAATAAGATAAAATCCAGCCATCAATGTATGAATGTTCAATGTATTTATCATGTGTAAAATCTGATTATCTAGTGATCTCGTTTATTATATATGGAATTATGGGTATTATTATATGAGAAATTATGTATATATTTTTAAGTGATCATGTTTACTACATGTATAATCATTTTTCATTTTGGTAATTTGTGATACTTTCTTGCTTCATAGCAACCATTCTATATGGTCAATGTGGCTTAATAATCGCAGAAATGTGGTCTTCTTTAAACTCGCAACTGGTATTAAGAACAGACGACCCTGGGGTCAGAACCCTACACACACCCTTATTTTCACTCTCCACAATTCACCAACTCATAGCCGACTGGGCACCGCAATACCTGAAGATCCCGTTCCAATCTCGAGTGATATATGACGCAGCACTCAATAAGATTCACATCTATTGGCTGGAAACGACACCGAGGCAGTAATAAAAAGAGATAACTCGTCATTAGGCCGCAGACTGGGTAATTAAAGCAAGTGAAACGGCCATTGGATTATTTCGAGGCTCCGATTTCGCTTTCCCAAAATAGTATTGTGTATCGAGTTTTAATCCTGAAAAGAGGATGAATTGA
>NW_028234440.1:21686747-21689247 GCF_977035675.1 Penaeus japonicus
CAGTAAGGAAATTTTCTTCGATTAATCAAAGTTATTTATAAACATAACTTGAAACCTAACAACCTGCTCAAATTTTGTATAGCTCCCTAGATATCTACAAGGTCTCAAAACTATTAGCATTTTTACTTCTGGGGTAAGAATCAAGATGGTAACTACCGCAAGCCACATTTTCATCTTATAGCCTAATTAGATTACCACCAAATACAAAGACTATGGAAAAGGAACGAGAAAAGATTATGACGAAGGAAATGTTTGAAGAAGCTATACGTACAGTGGAAGAGCAATGCTGTTCATTCCATTGCAAATAAATGGACGCTTGTGTCGAAATAGTGCATTACAAGAATACTTTATGCATATAGTTAGACCATCTTATTTTGTTCTCTAGTAAAAAATCATGTTACAAGAATAGGGCATTCGTGAAGCATATAACAAGTGATAACAAACAACTTCCACTATCTCCTATCTTCTGTTGATTTTCTTGTCCATTTACAAGGCGAAGCTTGCAATTATCTCGATAAAATTATATGTTTATAATGAGTTAACCCATATTTAACCGCCTGGGGTACAACAATGAGGTAACAAAAAATAAACCGTGCAGACTTTTAATTGTAATGCCAATAGTCCCATAGGGAAACAACATAAGAACGTATATGAATTGTTTTTCTTAGTTGCATGGATTATCTAATGTTAACTTCCTTCAATCTTCTTCACTGCTAGCTCTCTTCTTTTGGCAAAGTTCTATGTGAGCTTATCAACAAATAATAAAAACCTCTGCCCATCAAAAATTACGCATTTCATTCTACACCGGTATGAACCCTCATATATTTAGCTATATTTGGCGATAAATTATAATCTATTATAAATATACCACTACTAAATTAGTATATAATATAATATTAAGATAGCACTAAGCTACATTCTAAAACGATATCAACCGGTAAGATAACGTATATGGATCAATAATTTATATATAATACACACTAGAATCTAACATTATATATAGTATATGATATAATATCATATTGCTAAATATAAATATAGCGTATAATATATAGTATACTTACTTTATTTATAAAACAGAACAACAGAAGGAGAGAGAGGAGGACACAAGAGTAAAAAAGGGGCGAGAGAGAGGGAAAGTTGAAAAATAAAAGTGAGAGAGAGCATGAGAGAGGAAGGGATAAATGATTAAAGAACAGAAAGAAGTGGTGAAATATTAAATAAGAGGGAGAGATGAGAGTAAAAAAAAAAAAAAAGAGAGAGTTACGGGGGAGACATGCAAGAGAAAAGAAGAGAAAGATTGAAAGAGACATGAAATAGCAAAGTAGAGAGATGGAAAAAGGAGGGAGTTATAGAAGAGAAAAGAAGAGGAAGAAAGAGGGGCAATATGAGAGTAAACATGGAGATAGTAGAGAGGGTGAAATAGAAAAAAAGAGGAGATAAAGGGAAGAATTGAGAGTTAGAATGGAGAAACAGAGAGGGAGAGATGTAAGAGTAAAAAAGAGAGAGAAAGAGATGGGAGAGATGAAAGAGAAAAGAAGAGAGAGAGAGAGAGAGAGAGAGAGAGAGAGAGAGAGAGAGAGAGAGAGAGAGAGAGAGAGAGAGAGGGAGGGAGGGAGGGAGGGAGGGAGAGAGAGGAGGGGGGAAGGGAAGAGATGAGGGTGAAATAGGGGAGAGAGTTACAACCCGAGTCAAGGTCTAACAAAGCGCAACGGCTGGAAAGCGAGTATAATTTTTTGTCTAAATATTCCTCTCTCGAAACTAGCGTTCAAAATTGAAGTCAAACCGACCGTGTTTTCTTTTACTTTTTGAAGCCATGAGTTGTTTTCTTCACACAATGTCATTCATTTTCCGATAGATTTTCAACATGTACAGAAGGACGGACAAACTCATTTTACAATTACTATCATTCATCAAAATATTGACTTTTTCAAGTACATTTTGTTTCCAAAATACAACTGCAATACCTGTCTCAGTGCAGTTTTATTTTTTTCTATTAATCGACGACCCACTTTTCAGTTGTTGTTTTTATCAACTCATTTTTAATGCAATATCATTGGTTTAATTTAGCTCTAACCAATCAACAAGGTTTGATTTCCTTTATCGCATTTTCAATGAGGTCTTATCATTTTCTCTAAAACCAACAGATACAACTCATTTCCCCACATAGATAAAAAAAATGTCATTAATTATTTAATGCCACTGTGCCATATCACACGTCTTCTGAAACGGACTGCACTTTTTTTTCTTATCAAAGAGAGGACGTACTTCGTAGGTTGGTCATAGCTGGTGACAGGTTGACAGGTTGGTAACAATAATCATTTGATAATTGACAGGTTGGTAATAAAGATTATTTGAAATCAAAATGAGAGAGGAGAGGAGAGAGTATGAGATTGAGAGAGTGAGAGAGAGAGAGAGAGTGAGTGAGTGAGTGAGTGAGAGAGCGAGAGAGAGAGAGATAGAGAGAACGAGATAGAGATCGAGATCGAGCGAGCGAGAG
>NW_028234440.1:21771747-21774247 GCF_977035675.1 Penaeus japonicus
TAACTTTTTTGTTTTGTTTTGACTCCCGTTATACTGCCTATTGTTTGTGTGTGTTAAAGCTAACGTAGATAATTTCCTTGTATGATTTTGTGCATTAGTATACTTTTATCATAACTGTATTTTTGTTGGACTTACGTTATGTGGTCGAATTCATATACATCTTTATTACTACTCTTGAAGCAAAGTTTTGTAGTTTTTGCGTTTTTTTGTATTTGTGTTTTGTTTGTTGAACCCCAGATGTTTAGGCAGTAGTAAATGACATTGAGGGCTAGTATTGGTACGACAAAGATTCTTGTTTCTGTAGGGATTTTGTCTTTTATGTAATTTAGGTATATCAACGTAAATGTAGTCAATATGAGTATCAAAAGTCTGAGGTGCTTAGTTTAAAATAGCAACCTCCGAATTGTATAGTTGCACCTGCGGGGATTTTGGCAATGTTCTGACCGCTGTCTATATATAAAAAAAAAAAAATCTTTCCTATTGATTCCTTTACAATATTTAAACGCAGCGTGAAAAAAATGAGTCATCGGTGTACTGAATGAAATCATCATTAAACAGAGTGAATAAGAGTGGGCCTAATATGGAGCCTTGTGGAACACCTAATGAGACAGGTTGCTTTGATGATAGATTTTGACCTATTTTGACAGACAGTCCTAGCGGATAGGTAACTTCTAGATCAATAATCATCAATTCCGGGATTTATTAGTTTGTTGAGAAGAATTTCACGGTTATCACTGTCAACGGCAAATCAATGTTGATTGATTTGCAACTATTTTCTCCAGAACATTAGTAATGGAGCGATAAGTCTTTATATCATCTCTATCTCCTGATTTAAAAACAGGTGTTATGATGCCATATTTCTTAAGTGATGGATAAGTTTCGGTGACTACAGATGTATTTGTAATGACTGTCAAATAGTACTCAAATACAGGTAGACTATCTTTTATGAATCAATACCATCCTCTTATACGGAGTTTCTCGCAAGTGTTATACTATAAGTATTTATTTATTCATTTATTCATTTTTTTCCCCTACTGGTTGCGGTCTGAAAGTGTTTGTTATGAGTCTTGTTCCCGATATGGTTTGTAAAAATGTGGCGGCGGTTGTCTGTCTATAGGTGAGTCTGCTGAATTCTACAAAGAAGTTATTGAAATGTTTTATGTAGTTTCTGGTATTAAAGCAAATGTCTGATGGTATATGTATATATATATATATATATATATATATATATATATATATATATATATATATATATATATATTTGTATGTATGTATATGTATTTGTTTATGTATACATAAATGTGTGTATATATATATATATATATATATATATATATATATATATATATATATATACATATACATATACATATATACACATATATATACATACACACACACAGATTATAATTTGGAGCTCCGCTGCCGCCACGTGTACAGATTCAAATTGTGTCCCCAAGGAAAGTTGTCGGTACCACCACGTGTCTGGATTGAAATAAAGTGCCACCAGAAAAGTTGCCGGTGCCTACACGTGTATGGATTTAATTTGTCTGCTACGTGTATGGGATACTTTGGCTATTCCAAGGAATTTTACAGTAGCACCATAGGTACGATATACTGATCCGTCTACTCGGTCTCGCTGCCACCACCCAGAGGGATTTTTTTTCCCCCTGAGGGAAACCTCGAGCAAATTTAGGTCAAAAAAGTAAATATAGATAGAAATGAATGTACAAAAAATGTAGTATGGTGATTGGTACTTAGATATGCCTAGATTTTCTTTATAGAATATAGGCTATAGAAAGAAAATAGCTATTTCCTTAACTTTGATTTACTTATTGACACCACAATTACAATCACTTTCATTTATTGCGAATGAAAAAGAAAAAGAAGAAGAAAAAAGTTGAGGGAAGGCATTTGATAAATGGAGTCGTATAAATTGTGAAGCGATTCCGGCCAGAGAGAAGAACAGTTGTTGAGAGAGCAAAGATTTTAAACACCTATCTAACACAGATATACTCCAAGGTAATCATTGGAGTATATCTGATTGCTCTATTTATTCCAAATTCCGTCAAAAAAAGACAAAAAATGACTCACCTGTTTTCCGCTCAATTTGTTGTTGAAGAAAAACATGAGAAGACAGGTTCGATTTAAATCATTATAATCAATCGTTATTTTATTATACTTGCACAGTTATTCACGATAAATTTTGGTAAAAGCTAATTAAATACTAAAACCAGTAACTTTACGTGCCACTCAGAAGGTTATTATTTCACTATGATTGAAAATGACATATAAACATATATGCATATAGATGAAAAAAATAAATCACGAGCACTTACTCTAATGACTGCAGATCATCCATGTCCTTGTTAAATAGGCTCACTAACAGAGCCCACATGCACACACACTTTCCTTTCTCTGCGCTTCTCTAGTGATCTGCCCAATTTGCTGAAGCCACGGCCACCCTATTCAGAGTTTTCCCTTTCAGAGATTACTCTGT
>NW_028234440.1:21780489-21785489 GCF_977035675.1 Penaeus japonicus
TGGAGCGAGAAGAGAGAGAGAAAAGAGGATGAACGAAAGAAAGAGAAAAGAAGGATGAGACGAGAAGAGGAAAGGAGAAAGAGGGAGGAGACAGAAGAGGAAGAGGAGAAAGATAGGATGAGACAGAGAGGAAGAGAAAAGAGTAGATGGAGACGAGAAGGAGGAAGAGAAAAGAGAGGATGGAGACGAAAGGAGGAAGAGGAAAAGAGGGATGGAACGAAAGAGGAAGAGGAGAAAGAGTAGATGAGACGAGAAGAGAAGAGGAGAAAGAGTAGGATGGAACGAGAAGGAGGAAGAGAAAAGAGGATGGAGACGAGAAGGAAAGGAAAAAGAGGATGGAGACGAGAAGGAGAAAGGAAAAGAGAGGATGAGACGAGAAAGAAGAGAAAAAGAGATGGAGCGAAGGAGGAAAGGAGAAAGAGGGATGGAGACGAGAAGGAGAAGGAAAGAAGGATGGAGACGAGAAGGGAGAGGAGAAAGAGGAGGAGACGAGGAGGAAGGAGAAAGATAGGATGGAGACAGAAAGGAGGAAGAGGAGGAAGAAGAGAAGAGGAGAGGATAGAGAAAGAAAGAGAGAAGAGAAGAGAGAGAAGAAGAGGCGGAGAGAAAGAAAAGGAAGAGAGAAAAGGGAAGAGAGAGGAAGAGAGAGAGGAGAGAGAAGAAGTAAAGGAGGAAGAGGAAAGAGGAGAGAGAGGAGAGAGAGAGAGGGAGAAGAGGAATGAAAGAGGAAGAGAGAGAGAGAATGAAGAGGAAGAAGAAAAGAGATGGAGAGAGAAGGGAAGAGGAAAAGGGAGGAGAGAGAAGGAGGAGAGAAGAGAGAGAAGAGAGAGAAGAGAAAGAGGAGGAGAGAGAAGAGGAAGAGAGAGAGGGAGGAGAGAAAGGAGAAGAAGAGAAAGAGGAGGAAGAGAGAAAGAGGGAAAGAGAGGATGGAGAGAGAAGGAGAAGAGGAAAGAGAGAGAGAGGGAAGAGAGAGAGAAGAGGAAGGAGAGGGAGAGGAGAGAAGAGGAAAGATAGGATGGAGAGAAAGGAGAGAGAGAGAAGAGAAGGAGGAGAGAGAGGGGAGAGAGAAAGAGGAGGAGAGAGAGGAGGAAGACGAAAGAGGAGGAGAGAGAAGAGGAGGAGGAGAAGGAGGAAGCGAGAAGGAGGAGAGGAGAAGAGAGGAGAAGAGAGAAGGAGAAGAGGAGAAGAGGAGGAGGAGAGGAAAAGAGAGAGGAGAGGGAGGAGAGGAGAGAAAGAAGAGGAGAGAGAGAAGAGGGAGAAAGAAGGAGGAGAGGAGAAGAGGAAGAGGGAGAGAGGAGAAGGAAGAGGAGAAAGAGGAGGAAGAGAGAAGGAGAAGAAGAGAAGGAGAGAAGAGAAGAGGAGAAAGAGAAGAGGGAGAGAAGAGAAGGAGGAGAGAGAAAGGAGAAGAGGGAGAGAGGGAGAGAGAGAGGAAGAGAGGAGGGAGAAAGAGAGGAGAGAAGAAGGAAGAGAGGAGGAAAGAGGAAGAAGAGAAGAGAAGGAGGAGAGAGAGAGAGAGAAAGAGAGGAGAGAGAGAGGAGAGGAGAGAGAAAGGAAAGAGAGGAGGAGAAAAGAGGAAGAGGAGGAAGAGAGAGAGAGAAGGAGAAAGGAGGAGAGAGGAGAGGAGAAAGAGTAGGATGGAGACGAGAAGGAGGAAGAGAGAAAGAGTAGAGGGAGACAAAGGAGGAAGAGGAAAAAGAGTGGGAATGTATACGAGAAGGAGGAGGAGGAGAAAGGAAGGATGGAGACGAAAGGAGGAAGAGGAGAAAAGTTAGGAGGAGACGAAAGGGGGAAGAGAAGGAAAGAGGGGGAGAACGAAAAGGAGAAAAAGAGCATCCTGAAGTACCTCTCCATCCCAGAACCCCTACGATGGCGTGGACCTGAATCCCCAAAAGGCACGAGGAATTTTTTCATTGGCATCGACTCGGATTAAGCAGAGGTTTTGGGTGCATCAAAGGAAGCGGTCTTTTGCCATCGAAGGGAGCTTTACATTTATTTGTTAAAAAAAGGCTGGTGTGGGCCTGTGCTACCACACATTCGATCCACACACACCACACGATCTTTTATGTATGTATGGATGACTGCATACATACAGACGCAGACACACAACGCACATACACATACACACACACACATACACACACACATATATATATATTTTAAATATATATATATAATATATATATATATATAATATATTATAATATATATATATAAAAATATACATACATATAAATATATATATATATATAAAATAATATATATATGTATATAATATATATATAAATATATATATATATATATATATATATATATATAAATATAATACATACATACATACATATATTTTATATTTTTTTTAAATATAAAAAAAAAATATATATATAATATATATAAAACCCAAATACACACCCCACACACAAAACACACACACACACACACACACACACACACACCACACACACACACATATATATATATATATATAATATATATATATAATATTAATATATAATTTAAAATATATATAATATATAACATACATATATATACATATATAAATATAAAAAAATATTATATAATATAATATATAATTTAAAATATAAAAAAATATATATAAAAATATACACACACACACCCACCCACACACACACACACCAAGCCCCACACACCCACACAACACCCCACACACACACACACACACACACACACACACACACACACACACCACACACACACACACACCCCCACACACACCCCCATTATATATATCTATATAAATATAAATATATATATAAAAAATATCTTATATGTATATATATAATAATATTATAATATAAAAATAATTAAATAAAAGTAAAAAGTATAATAAATATAAATTTTTTATATTATAGATAAATAAATAAAATAATATATACTAACAAAAAAAAAACAATAAAATAAAAACCAAAAAAATATAAAATAAATAACTAAAAATATATTAAATATTAAAATAAAGTATATAAAAAAAAATATGTATGTAAAAGTATATATATAAAAATATATATATATAAAATAATATATTATATACATAAATAAATATATATAATATATAAATATATATATATATAAAAATAAAATAAATAAATATATATATAAATAAATAATAAAAAAATAATAGGGTGTGGGTTTGGTGTTGTGGGGGTGTTGTGTGTGTGTGTGTGTGTATGTGTGGTTTGTGTGTGTGGTATAAAAAAACCACACACCCCCACACAACACCCCCCCACCCCCACACACCCCCCCCCCACCCCCCCACCCCCCCCCCCCTCCACACCCACCCACATATAAAAAAATTAAAAATATATATATATAATAATAAAATTAATTGAAGTTGAAATAATTAATAAATAAAAAAAAGAAAAAATAAAAGAAAACCCCCAAATAATATTATAAATAAAATTCAAAAAAGTATACAATAAACAAAACCCAACCCAATAAAAATTAATAAAAAATAAAAAAATATTGACAAACAAAACCAACACACCACAAATACAAAAAACCCCACACTCAAACCAAAAACTATTTAACTAATCACCCCACCACAACCAAAAACCCCAAAAACCCCACCCTCTCACACCAACACCCCAAAAATATAATTACTACCATAAAAAAACCCAAATGACCCCCCCCCCACCCCCCCCACCCACCCACCCCCACCCCCCCCACACACCCCCACCCCCCCCACACCCCCACCCCCACCCACAACCCCCACACCCCCCAAACCCCCACCCCCCAACATAAATATCAATAAAAAAAAAATTATAAAATAATATCTAAATAAATACCTAAACCAAAGCAACCCCAAAAAATATAATAATACTATTAATACTCAAAAATAAAAATTAAATAAATAAATATAAAAAACCCCCAAATCCCCCCCAAGAATACCCAAACAACCCAAACCCCTTAGCATCAGCCGTATCAATTTTAAAACCAACAAAAGGAAAAAGCAAAAGGGAAAAAAGGGAAAACGAAGGAGTAAACAGGATCCCTTTCAAAAACCCTTTGTCCAAGAGGTTCGAAATCGATGCAACACTTGAATTAATTCTTTTTTTTCCTTTGCTATTTTCCCATCTCTGCTCTCTCTCCTCTTTTCGTTCCTCTTTCTCTCTCTTCCTTCTCCTTTTCTTCTTTCTCTCTCTCGATTTTCCCCCCCCTTCCTCTCTACTTTCTCCTCTTTAAACTACTCCTCATTTCTTTCTTTTACTCTCTTCCGCCCTGCCCTCTCTCTTTCTTTTCCCGCCCCAACTCTCAATCCCCCCCCAAATCCCCCCCCTCCCCTTTCCTCCCCTCTACACTTTTCCCGCTTTCCCTCCCCCCCCCCCCCCCTCCCTCAGCCCCCCCTCCCCCCCCCCCCCACACCCCTTTCCCTCTCCCTCTCTCTCTCTTTCCCTCTCCCCTGCCCCCCTTCTCTCTCTCTCTCTCTCTCTCTCTCTCTCTCTCTCTCTCTCTGTCTGTCTCTTCACTCTCCCCCCTCTTTCTTTTCTCTCTTTCTCCTTCTCTCTCTCTCTCTCTCCCCCCCCCATCCCCTCCTCTCCTCTCCTCTCTCTCTCCCCCCCTCTTTCTCTCTCTCATTCTCTCTCTCTCTCTCTCTCTCTCTCTCTCTCTCTTCTCTCTCCCGCCTCCTTTCTCTCGCTCTCGCTCCCCCCCCCTCTCTCTCTCATTCCCCCTTTTGAATGTGGAAAACAAATATCCTTGGGAAGACTCGAACACACTCCAGCCTTGATAAAATTTAGATAATGTTCGATACGGGGGAGATCACAGGCTCCGTGTGAAGGTTTTTTCGGATAAAAAGGAGAGTTTATTTCCTTACGGGTTTTTTTCTATTTAAAGAAAATCCATTTACTTTGCAACATAAAGAATATTACGATTTTAATGATTCCATGTTATTTATCAATAGTAGTATTCGAATATAATATATAATATATATATATCAAATATATATATATATAATATATATATGA
>NW_028234440.1:21797989-21800489 GCF_977035675.1 Penaeus japonicus
GTGAGATTCATTCTGCTCATCACATAACTGGTGGCAGAATGGGATTCATCTTTTGATATATCTTGCTCGTCACATAAATTGGTGATAATGCAAGATAAGAACCTCACGTCGTTAATTAGTTTTATATGTCTTTGATTATAAATATTCGTAGGCCGCTCGCTACAAACATTTCGGTTCTGTTCGATTAATAACAAATTGATAGGACCTAGTTTCTTTTTTTTTTTTTGCACAATTTAGGCATACTAGTGGCTCTTCGTTCTATTTTTTTCACTACGTGACAGTGATATCTGGAGAAGTACCTCCTCCTTTTAGGTTAAAAGTGTAGAATATTAACCTAATTTTTATTTAAGTCGTGAACCGCTCGCGCGTACTTAAATAACCCTTGTCTATCCCGCCTCATATGGTAACGGTTGGGACAATTATCGCCACGTTAGTATTGTCTAAGTGTGTATTTTGTGATCGTGAACAACGTCAGCACTAAGAGGAACACGGCAATCGCAGTGAAGCTACTACTTCTCTTCTCTCAGCAACAAAAGGTAAGTCACTTTAAGGTTGCTAGACACTGTATCTCCTGTGTTTCCCTACCCCCCCTCCCCATTGCATTTTTTTTCTCCCTGTTTATTGCAAACCCCACCCCGTCATTCCCCCACCCTCCCTCCCACGCTTTCTCATCTACTCTCATTTTGTTAATTAGTGATATTTTTTTCTACGTATCGTTTCGTTAATTTCACTAAATAACTTTTCGTTAATAGTTAGTAACGCAATATTTCACATCATTATCTTATGTGTCTTCCGATATGTACGTTATTAGTTCTTTTTACTATGCTACGAATGTTTAACAATTCTTCTATGTTATTTTACGTTTGTTATTATTAACGTTTCAACGTTATTCGTATTCTCGTGGAAATTCACATAAAGGTGTGACATTAGTCTTTCATACGAAACCGATAAAATAACTGTTTCGTTTACTTATTTTATCATTCTACGCTTTGATTGCTCTTCGTTATCTTGTGTGATTTTACGATTACATTTTACTACGTATAATGCATGATTTGTTTTTCTGTGCGTTAGTTAAGTAAATAACTGTAAAACACATATTCTTATGGCAATAACTTCGAAATTTCTTATATAGAATTTCTAATATCTGTGTGATTTTCTTGAGTTTTCGTTCCTATGCGATATTTAACAAGTCGACTTCTTCGAAAAAAAATATATTCAGTTACACGTTTCAGATTCGTCATTTGATCTCGTGTGATTATTTTTCTTGTGAATTTTAATATTTTCCTTTTTTGAATATGGTTTATACTATGTATTCGTGGAAATGTAATTCACTTTGCGTTAACATTTATTATATTTGCTCTTTTATTATGGGACTTTAATATAATTTCTTTTATTCTTGCTTTAATATGCATTTAATTATTAAATGTATTTTGCATATGACCTGACCTCACTTGACCCTTGACCCGTTCGTATGGTCAATCTGAACATAAAACTTTGACAATGTGTTATATTTTCTCGCGACCATTCTGTCCCTTGTGGTCAATTTCATGACCGTGTGATATTGGGAAATAGCATCACATGTGACCTTCGGTCATTTCATGACCACGTTCTGTATGTGACCTTATCCTATGTCATTATTGCACGTGTGAATTTGTAAGAAAATCGTTAACGAATATTAAGAATTATATGTGTCTTAACTCTGATTTTCTCTACATTTTCATTTATTTTATTGTCTGCATATACGTTTGTACATTTCTTAATGCATGACTATATATCTGCATCTTCTGTAACATGACATACTTTGTCATTTGTGATTCGATTATGGGTCACACTACTGACCTCACTCGGTCATCTTGTAATCCGATAATTGGATTAACAATTTGTACTGTCTTTGTGAAATTCTATACATTTCTCAACATTCGACAGTATATGTTTGGTAATTTTGTTCACTTTTATGACTTTGTGGACTTATGATTGTTAATTCATTACAATCTCTAAGACAATTATTTCATTTCATAACATGTTTCATCACTTCATATTATGATTTATCATCACATTTAGCTAGACATGTTGACAGATGCATGTTCGTTTCTTAGCTTTATTTCTATTTCATTGTATAGTCATATTCGACTATCTTTGCATTTTTCATTGCATTATTGATTATTGTTACTTCCATATTTCATTGTTTAATTGCAAGTAACTTTAATCATCTTATGATATGATTGTCATTATTTTTATTTTTAAGCAATTGTCGACTTCGACAACATTAAGCAATTTGTTATCATCATAGGCCTCTCCGAGTTTCCGACCTTTCGAAACATTTCATGGGTCAATCGGAACGCCAAATATCTTATCATGATGTTACTGAACGAAACGTTCACTAGGACAGTCAGGAAAAGGTTTACTTATCATTTCATATTTTATAGCTTTTCAGCTTAATTTTGCCTTTCTCCAGCTACTGTACCTCACTTATCGGGCCTTCATTGCATGACGCCCATTG
>NW_028234440.1:21815489-21820489 GCF_977035675.1 Penaeus japonicus
CCCACACATATATATATATATATATATTATATATATATATATAGTATTGTGTTGTGTGTGTGTGTGGTGTTGTTATGTTGTGTATTTCGTTACATACACACACACACACACACACACACACACACACTCACTCACACAACACTCACACACACACACACACACACACAGCAACATATATATATATTATATATATAATATATATATATATATATATTATATAATACATAAATTAACAAAATATATATATGTATCATATTTATATATTTTATATGTATATTTTATATTTATATGCATTTATATATTTATATATATATTATATATAAATATAGATATGTGGGTGTGTGTGTGTGGGTGGAGTGTGTGTGTGAAGTGTGTGTGTGTGTGTGTGGGTGTATGTGTGTGTTTGTATATATAAATTATATATATATATATATATATAGCTTATGAGATATTTATAAATTTTATGATATATATATATAATATATATATATAGATGATACTTATATATATATATATATATAAAGATTATTTATTATTTTATATAACACACACACACCTACACATATATAAACACACTCACACCCACACACACACACCACACACACACACACACACACACACAACACACATAGTAATATATATATATATATAGATATTTTTATACATATTATTGTTTTGATATATTTTTTTTGATATTTAGATAAGATATATATACTTATTTATGCATATTATGCTATTTATATAAGTATATATATATAGATATATATTATATATATATATAATTATTATATATTTTATTGGATAGATCCCAAGTGATATAGTATAAAATTTAAATATATTTAGATATATATTATATATTTATCTTTATATATATAGATATATATTTGTATAATTTTCTATTTACATAGATAGATATAGTGTTTATATAGATTATATAGTATATATATATATTTGATATAATTGTGTGTGTGTGTGTGTGTGTGTGTGTGTATGTGTGTGTATTGTACATCACACAACTCACACGCACACACACAACACACTCACACCACACCACACACACACACACACTCACACACACACACTTTATTATTGATTATAGGTTTTATAGGATAGTTTGAATATAGCTATATATATACTATATATTTCTATTTATGTATATTTATACATAGTTATAGATATATATATAGAGATAGATTATTTTATATATAGATATTTTATATATAGAGGTAAATACCCATATATATAGACTTTATATATATATATATATATATAGATATTTATATATATATATATAAGTTATAAGTGTGTGGGGTGTGTGTGTGTGTGTGTGTGTTGTGGGTGTTGTGTGTGTTTGTGTGTGTGGATTCGTACATACAACACACACACACAATCTCCAACACAAACAAACAACACTAACACACTTATGAGTATTATATATAGATATAGTTATATAGATATATTATTATATATATATTTATGTGTGTGTTATATATATTTATTTTTTTTTAGATTATTATATATATGATATATATATATATCTATATATTGTTTATATTTACATTTCATTTATATATATATATATATATATATATATTATATATTTATATATAGATATTTGTATTTTATTTTATATATAAATATTATTATATAACACACACACACACACTCATAACTATATTATATATATATATATATTTATATATATATATATATATATATATATTATATATACGCTAGCTCGGTACTTAGATATATATATATATATAGGTATATATATATATATGATATAATATATATATATATTATTTTTTATGTGTGTGTGTGTGTATGTACTGTTTATATATATTTTTTTTATTTTTATACAAAGATTATTTATAGATTCTATAATATATATAGATATTAAGTATATATATATATAATAATTTTATAAATATATAATAGATATATTATTATATATATATAGTATATATATATTTAATATAAATATATATGTGTGTGCGTGTGTTGTTTGTTTGTGTGTGTGTGGTGTGTTGTATGTGTGTGTGGTATTCGACATACACACACACACACACACACACACACACACACACACACACACACACACCCACGTATCTATATATATATATAATATATATTAATGATATATATATATAAATATGTGTGTGTAAAGATATATATATATATATATATCTAAATATATATAATATATATATATATAAATAATAGTATATATATACTTTCATATATATAGATATATATATATATATATATCTATAAAATATATATATATATATATATATAAACATATATACATATTAATATATCACACACACAACACACACACCATATATATATATATATATATATATATACAATATTATATATTTATATATATATATATATATAACAAATACCTAAAAATAAAAATATACTATATATATATATAGATATATATATGATTATATATAATATAAAAATATTTGTGTGTGTTAAAGAATTAAAGTAAAATATTATATAAATATATATATATAATATATAAATATATATATAAAATATAATTACTAATATATATATAAAAATAAAAATAAAATAAATATATCTATATTAATATATATATACAATATTAAATAAAAATATATAGATAGCCTAGAAATATATATATATAGATAGATGTATTGATACATAACAAAATATATCTATATTTATAATATATATAATATAAATATAAATATAAATATAATATAATCATAAAAATATATAATATATATAATATATACATCAAAAATATATAACTCATATATATCTAATATAAACAATATCATAAACAAATATGAAAATCAAATATGTGTGTGTGATGTGATGTGTGGTGTAGTCGGAACATTACATACACAACGCACACACAGCAGGCACGACAGGTGGGGATATAGTGTGAGTGGTGTGTGTGTGAGTGTGTGTGTTGTGTGTTCCCCCGTATCAGAATATATATAATATATATATATATATATATATATATATATATATATATAAATATATATATATAATAAATATATATATAGATATATATATAAATATAATAAGGTGTGTGTGTGTTGTGTGAGTGTGTGTGTGTGTGTTGTGTGTGATCTGTGTGGTGTTTGTGGTGTGAGTGTGTGTGAGTAGTAAATATATATATCTAAATATATAAATATATATAAATATATATATATATATAAGAGCGAGTGAGAGAGTGAGATAGAGATGTTTGATAATATAAGATAATATATAATGTTATATTTTTATATGTATATATATTTATATATATATATTTAGTAAGATATATATATATTTTATATATATTACTTTATATATATATATATTATTGTGAGATTTATATATTATAGCGATATATATGTATTATATGGGTGTGGTGTGTGTGTGGGTAGTGTTACATACATGACACTAGCACTAACTCACACACACACACATAAGATTTAGATTTTTGTTGTGAGAGATTGGTTGTGTTTAGTGTGTTGTGTGTGATTGTGAGTTTTTGTTGAAGTTAGTGTGTGTTATGTGTGTGTGTGAGTGTCGAGTGTTTGTGTGATGTGGTGGCTGAGTGTGGTGTTTGAGTGAGTGTGTGAGTGTGTGAGATAGAGTTATAGTGTGGTTGTGTTTGATATGTACACTGATATAGTCTTTGTTCATAGTGAGTGTGTGTCGAGTGTTTGTGTGTGTGAGAGGGAGTGTGTGAGAGTCGTGTTTAAGTGGTTTGGGTGTGTGTGTCTGTATTGTGTGTGTGTGCTGTGTTGTGAGAGATATATATGTACTAAACAGATATAAATCTATTATAAAACTATATATAAAGATTTATATATATATATAGATATATATAAATAATATAAATATATATATATATATGTAAATAAATAAATATATATATATAAAAATATATACAATATATATCATATATACCAGATACATACATATATAAATTAATAATATAAATATATATATATATATATTAATATATAAATCTAGATAAATATATATATATAACAATGTTTTGTGTGTGTGGAGAGCTAGATTGTATAGTGTTATAGATATATATATATAATATATAAATATATATAAAGTACGTTTTATAATATATAATATAGTTATCTAGTAAATATTACAGAAGCTGTGTGTATTCGTCTAATATATATATATTCTTATTTTACAATTATATAATTATTATTATATTATCAGTTTTAAGTAGTGAGTTATGCATTAAATAATATATATAGTGAGAGTTGTAGAGAGAGTATATAGTTGTGTGTGTGTGTGTGTGAGTGATATTGGAGATATACTTAAGATGTCAGTATTACACATTGGTGTTGATATTTTGTATTTTTAGTTGTTGTTGTTTGTGATATAGAGTTATTAGAGTTGTTTGATATAGATATGTATTTTTTGAGTGTCTATCAATCATTGACATAATACATAATACATACCCACGCACAACACACCAACACTCAACAACTCACAATCACACACAACACAGTTAGGTGTGTGTGAGTATGGTATAGAGGATATAGACATAGATAAATACGTAGACTTACTGTTATGTATATATCCTATTCTTATTCATATATATTAGATATTGTTAGAATATATATATTAATATAGATTAAATATATATATATTAATATATATACATAGATATTAAATTATATTTATACGGATATATATAGTATTATATTAGTTTGTTGAGTTGTAGTTATTCGTATTATTCTTATATGTATTATTTGAGGATATATAATATATATATATATATATATATATATATAATATATATATAAATGGTGGAACATTATATCTACATATATTACAAACATACACATATAGATATATAAAATATATATATATTATATATATATATATTTATCAAAATAAAAATATATATATATTTATTTATTTATTAATATACACACACACACATACACATACATAAACAACACTCACCCACACACCACACATCA
>NW_028234440.1:21822989-21825489 GCF_977035675.1 Penaeus japonicus
ATACATATATATATATATATACTATATAATATTATATATTATATATAATATTATATATATTATATTATAACTATATATATATATGTATATATATGATGTGTGTGTGTGGGTTGTTCGTATTTCCATAACAAGCACCCACACACACCAGACACCCACACCACACACCCTCAACACACACACACACACACAATAGATATATGTAATACAGTATATAAAATATATAATTAAAAATAAATATATAATAATATATATAGATAAATATATAAATATAAATATAAAATATCAAAGATATATATATATAATATATTATATATAAAAATTTCCATCAACATACATATAATCCCTATACCCAACATATATAAATAAAATCTATATATATATCTATATATATTATATATAATATATATATAAATATAAATATATACTATATGTGTTTGTGTGTGTGTGTTGTGTGTGGTGTGGGTGTTTATCTTCTGTATATATATATATATATATATATATTTATATATATAATAATAATATATAAATATAAATTTATATGTATAATATATATATATATATAATATATATATATAAAAAATATATAGATCTATGTATACATATATATATATATAAATATATATAATATTATAATCATATATTTATATATCATATATATATATATTTATAATATTCACATATATATATATAAAATATATATATATAAATAAAAACTATATAAGTGGTTTGTGTTTGTTGTGAGTGTTTGTGTGTGATGAGTGGGTTTTGTGTTGTCTGGTTGTGTGGTGCGTGTGTGTTGTGTGTGTGTTTTGTGAGTGAGTTGTGTGTGTTGTGTGAGTGAGTGTAATGTGTGATAGAATATCTATTATATATATAAATATATATTCAATATATATATATAATTTTAAATATAAATATGTATATATATGCAAATATAAATAACAGTAAATATTACTCTAAATTATATATATATATATATATAAAATATATATATTATATAATTAAATACATAAAATATCACTAACAATATAAATAAAATTTTATAAATCTATAAATCTATATATATTTAATACATGGTGTGTGTGTGAGTGTGTGTGTTTGTGTGTGTGGGGTGTTATTCTACATACACACATAAACACACACACACACACACACCACACACACACACCCACATACACACACACACATAAATATATATATATATAATATATATATATATACATATATATATATATATATATATATATATTTAATATAGAATATATATATAGTATAATATATATATTATATATAAATATATAATATTTATATCTATATATATATATAAATATTTCTATATATAAATATGCATATAGATCATTTTAATTATATAATATATATATATATAATATATATAAATAAATAAAATATCATATATATATAGATATATTATATATATATAATATATATTATATATAATATAATATATATATATTGTATATATATATATATAATATCCAATCACACACACACTCACATATATATCTAATATATATATATATATGTATATATATATATATATATCTCTGTATTATATCTAACTATATATATATATATATATATGTATTCATTATATATATATATATATATATAAGGGTTTTTTTATTTTTATATATATATATATATAAATATAACTATATATATAGATAATATTCAAATTATAAAAAGAATATATATAAAAATTATATATATGTATATATATATATATATATATAAATATATATATATATAATATATATTAATATTTTTATAGATATATATCCTAAGTATATATATATAATATAGCTCCCCATATATATTTTATATATATTATATATATATATATATATGATTTATTTATCTATATATATACATTATATATGAACTATTTATATATAATAGATATATATATAGCTATATACATCTATATATATATATATATATATATATATATATATATATAAATATATTCTATATAATATATATATTTATATTATATAAGTGTGTGTGTGTGGTATCGTATATACAACACACGCACACACACACACACCACACACACACACACACACACACACACACACACCACACACACACATATATATATATATATATATATGTATTATATAAATATATAATATTAAAATTATATCATTTAATAAAAAAATATATCATAAATATATATAAAAATATATATATATATATATATATAAGTATTTCATATGTATATATATATAGCTATCTCTATATCTTATTGATATATTATATATATATCTATAATATATACTATATATATATATATATACAGATATATGTATATATATATATATCATATATATCTATAAAGAATATATATATATATATATATATCTATATATATATTGTGTGTTTGGTGTGTGTGAGTGTGTGTGTGGGTGTGTGTGTGTTTGTGTGTGTGTGTGTGTGTTTGTGTGTGTGTGTATGTGTGTTTGTGTGTGTGTGAGTT
>NW_028234440.1:21830489-21832989 GCF_977035675.1 Penaeus japonicus
TAAAGAGAGAGAGAGAGAGAGAGAGAGAAAGGGAATGAGGAAGAGGAAAAAGAGAGAGAAAAAAGAGCGTTATATATATATATATATATAAATTTGTATATATATATATATATATATATATAATTCGATATATCTTTATCTATATATGTATATATGTATATATTATATATATATATATATATATATGTATGTGTATATTGTGTGTGTATTATGTGTGTGTGTGTGGGGTTATGAGAGAGTGAGAGAGAGAGAAGAAAGAGAGAGATAAAAAGAGGGATATAGACCTCTAAATGAAAGTAAAAATCAATAAAAAATATAAAACTTCACGAACAATCTAACACAACACACACACACAAACACACCCTCGCTCTCGCGCTCTCGTCGCGGCTCCCGTTTCCCTCTTCCTCTCTCCCCCTCGCGCCCCCGCTTGGTCTCCCACCCCCCCCCATAACATCACCACACGACAAACACTAAATATATATGAAATATATAAATATTAATATAAAATGAATATAAATATATAAATAAATATATATAATATAAATATATATAATATATATATAAAAAATAAAGAGAGAGAAATAGAGAGAGAAGAAAGGAAAAAAGAGGAAAGCGAAAGAGAGCAGAAAAAGAGCGATATATATAAATATATATATATATAAGTAAAAAATATATATATATATATATATATATAATAGATATCATATATATAAAAATGCATAAAAATGTAATATATAAATAAATAATCCATATATATTAAAAGTAATATATAAATATAAATAAATATATATATACTATAATATATAAAGAGGAGAGAGAGAAGGGGGGGGGGGAAAGAGAAGGAAAGAGAATAAAGAACGGGATATATTATAATATATATATATTATAATATATATTAATCTAAATATATATCTAAATTCCCCTTATATATATATTATATATATTATAGATTTATATATATATATATTATATATATATTCATACCACACACACACACACACACACACACACACACACACACACATATTATTTACACAAATTATATATATATATATATATACATACATAGATATCGATAGATAGAAAGATAGAAAGATAGAGACAGCGAGAGAGAAAAGGCTGTAATAAATAAATGCCCACAATAAAGTAAGAAAAAAAGTTATAAATCACTTGGTTCCATTTAATTTGTAAATCTATTGGCTTGTTATGTACAGTTTCCAACCGTTTTGAAATGTTCGAAAACAAGTGAATTAAAGTGAGTTAAATTTCATTCTTGGCCGCTTGGATATTTTCAGTCTCTCCCATAAGCAACTAATCTACATATGCATCATTTACTGCAACATTAATATGGTGCTGGAAAACGTTATATTCAATATATATCAAGGCAAACGTGAGAAAATCTTGGTCATACCTGCAGCTTTCCATAATTACATAGCCATTTATGAAATAGCCATTTCATGAATAATGTCTTTCTTTATTTAACTGATGAAACAGGTTCAGTGCAGCTATTGCACATCATGTTGCAAGAGCTGGGTAGAATATGCAGCTGTTGGTTTTGCATATACTGACGGCAATGCTATTAAAAATGAGATTGCTTTTAAAATGAAAAAGTTTAGAAAATTCAATTAAAAGTTCTTTGACATGGACGCTATCTTACTCTTCCTTTTCTAATTAATCTGTTATACACATACATACATGTGTGTGTGTGCATATATATACATATATATATATATATATATATATATATATATATATATATATATATATATATAATATATATATATATATATTACATGTATGTAATCCACTGCCCGAACTGTATGATAGACGACTGTGTGAGTGGTCAGTATTTCCTGGTCTTGATCTGCTTTGGCTGTGAGACGGTGAGTGAAGGCAGCCATAACACCGATACTTGTCTGCTGCGACCAACAGGAGAATATGGGAGATGAGGCTGGCACCAGTCATGTAAATCTGTAAGGATCAAGTCCAGGGTTCGTTGTTCATGGGTGGGAAAGGTGACTATTTGTGAAAGATGGAGCTCATTTTGCAGGTCAAGGGTGTCTATTTCATCAAAATCACCACATATAATCAAATTGCATGATGGATATCGCACACGCAGAAGGTCTGTGGTGTGGGTCAGGTGGCTGAGTAGCAACTATTTGGTGGGGGTTCGTAGGGGGGGGGGGGTAGAGCACACAGCAGATGAGGGATGCGGCGAGCTGGAGATGGTAAGGGGGGTGACAGGCACCCACAACACTTCCAGGTCATCCGGAACCTCCACGTCCAAGGGGGAGGGCGACAGCAGAAAGACCCCTCCTCCCCGTTTGTTTGTGCGGAGGCGATGGAACATGCTGTAGCCAGGGATATGTATGCTATCTTCTTGGTTCTGCCACACCTCTGTGATGGCTACAATACCCTGTTTTTCAGAAGTGATGATAGTGTTCAGAGGAACTTCAAAATCTCTGTAGGATTTAGCTGATTGGGCATTCCTTCCTTGTTC
>NW_028234440.1:21862989-21865489 GCF_977035675.1 Penaeus japonicus
TCATTACCCCACCCCCCTCGCCCCCCTACCATCACCAACTCTCGTTCTCTCTCTCCCTCGTACTTGTTTGTTATCCTCTTCTCACCTCTCTCCTCATTCTATTTATTATTCATTCCATGTTTTTTTTTAAATACTTTTTATAACGATCTGCCTCCCTTACACACACTTTCTATTACACTTTAACTTTAGCATCTCTCTCCCACACCCTTATCTACCTGCAACAGAGACCCTTCTCATTATACCTTCTTTCTGTTGCAACCCATCCCCAATTTATTTTCATGTTCTCTCTCTTATTCACTCCTCTCCCTCCTCTTTCCCTCTCTCACTCTCGTCCTCTTTCCTTTTCTCTTAAAATAAATACACTGTCATGGTTGAATCCGTTTTATTCCACTCTTTCTCTTTCTCCCCCTCCCCCCTCTCTATTTGCATCTCTATCTATCTATCTGTCTATCTATCTACCTGCCTTTCTGTCTATCAATCTCTCTCTATTTTCCTCTCGTTATATTCACCTCCCTCTCTCTCTTCCTCACGTTATATTTCCCTCTCTCACTATCTTCTGTTTTGTTTCTCTCTCTCTCACTCTCTCTTCCTTCTTCTCGCTCTGTTCTCTCCCTCCTTCCCTTCTCTCTCTCGCGTTCTATATTCCTTCCCTCTCTACAACTCGCCCTGCCCCCCCCCCCCTCCTTTCTCTCTCTCTATCTCACTCTCATCCTCTCTCTCTCTCCCTCTCCCTCTCTTTCTCTCTCCCTCCCCCCCCTCTCTCTCTCCCTCCCCCCCCCCTTCTCTCTCTCTCCCTCTCCCTCTCTTTCTCTCGCTCTGTTCCCCGTGCCTCTCTCCCCCCTCAGCCACATGTGATCGGGTGTCCCGTGTCAGGTTTATGGGCCGATCATTGCCGTAGAGAGAACATGGAACTCGAAGCTAACATACCATGTAACCATCTCCAGCGGTGGGGGAAGTACCGGGATAGGGGAAAGGGGGGTGTAGGTAGGAGCAGGGGGGGTATTGGGGAATGTGGTGTAGAAGTGGGGAGATAAGGGGGGGGGAAGAAGGAGGAATGGGGGGAGGGGGAGGGGGAGGGGGGAGATGGTAGATAGAGAGGGAAGAGGAATGTGAGGGAATGTGAGTCGTGGGGTAAATGGTAGAAGGTGTTTGTTGTTGGTGAAGAGGGGAGATAGTGTGGAGTGAGGATAGTGAGAGTGGCGTGGATGGTGGACAGGAATATGGAGGGGGAGGGGGGCCGGTTGTGATGGGGGATGGGGGGTTGAGGTTGTTAGGATTTGGGGGGGTGGGGTAAAAGATGTTGGTGGTTAACTGCGGAAGTGGAAGAGGAAAATATGGATGTCACTGGATGGATGGAGGGAGAAAATTGGGTGGATAATGGGAGTAGGGAAGGAGCAGCAAAGTGGATACTGGCGATAGAGGTGGAGGAAAAGCTAGCTTAAAAGCAGAGGTGGAAGTGGAGGAAGAGTGAGATTGTTAATTGAGGTGGAGGAGGAAAGCGGTTGGTTCAGGATGGTTTTCACAGGAACAAAATATGGTGGATGGAGCTGTAGGTATCTGGTGAAGATGGTGGAGGAGGGTGGAGGAGGGTGATATGGATGGATGTAAGGGATCAGGGCAAGTAGGAGGATGAAGAGGAGGAGGGGGATGAAGGCGACGAGGAGGTACAGGAGGAGGAAAACGAGAAGGAAGTAGAAGAAGAGCTAGAGGAAGAGGAGGAGGAAGAGATGGAATAGGAGAGGAACCCGACAAAGGAAGAGACAAGCAAACGAAGAATAGGTGAAGAGCGAGAAACAAGATGAAAGAGAGAGATAAAAGACTAAAGAAGATGGAGAAAGAATGAGGCTGTTGAAGATGATGGAAATCTCTCTCCCTCTCACTCCATCTTCTTCAACATTCACAAAGAAGTGAAGTGGGAAGAGGGTCATGAGGAAATGATATGGGACATGAAAGAAGAAAAAAAGAGAAGGAAGGAACCAGGCAAGAATACGTAATAATATAAGTAAAGAAGAATGATAAAGGCAAATAGATTGATAAAAAAATAACACAAAAAAACGGAAAAAATATCCTTCATCTTTCATTCATCACCCTTCGAAAATAGATGATAAGGAATGTATACAATAGAAATATTGTAACATAAGAAAACAAAATGTATCTCTTACCTGCTAAAAAAAAAAAAAAAAATCAATAGATTAATGAATCAGTCAAAAAAATAGCAAATATATAAAATAATAAATGAACAGATACAATGGTACATAAAAAAATAAAAAAATGGATACATGGCTGGATAGACCGATATCTAGAAAGACAGACAAACAGACAAACCGATAGATAGCCAGATAGATAAAGAAACAGATAGACAAACACACACACACATAAATAAAAAAAAAGACATGGTAAAAGCATGGAGGGAGTTTGGCAAAGATATTTAAGCCGTTCTAGGCCAGAGAGTTGGAACGTAAATGAAAGCTAAGTCTTCGGAGGATTTCCAAGGATCATT
>NW_028234440.1:21897989-21900489 GCF_977035675.1 Penaeus japonicus
TTTCTATGTTGTAGTTATCTTTATGATGGGTTCCATAATTTGAATTGGCATTCAACATCTTATATCCCTCTTCACAGTACAAGCAAACAAAGTCATTATTGTGATAGATCAATTATATTCATTTCTGAGTGAAGAATAAAGCTTAAAAGATAATTAATGTGATGCAATTTCTTCTTCCAATATCGTTATTCTTTACAGGCCAGTAAGGGTATTCCTCATTACACTGTCAACCCATTGCGTAAGGGTGTCATGACATACATGACGCAGAAGCTTTGGTCTGACGACGGGCGTCATGATGTACATGGCGTTCTGGGATTTTGGATTACCGTGTTATTTCATTGTGTTATGAGTATGAAGTGAGTGATAATGACAATTGCTGTACTTACTATAATTACCATTATAAGCAAACCTTCATGGTACCACCTTTTTCTATCACCAACAGGAGAGAGAGCCTTGAATGGAATCCACCCACGGTCTCTAGCAAGCATTATCCGACCTCTTGCTCTGAAGTACCGCCGATGAAGGATGTGCAGGCAGAACGAGAAGAAGAAGGTTGCTCAAATCATGCCCAGTGACTATAATGTGCCCCTTTGCCACTAACAGTCATAAGCACAGGTTTCCTTCCTCTTCATGTTATCTTCATTGTAGATGGTTATATATTTCGTATTTGTTCATGACAGTACACGAATACGAAAAAAGTTCTCCCGTAGTATAGCAATACTTCTATCAAATTGAGTATAAAGAAAATAATGAGCTGATATGGATCCTATGACATAATTTTAGTCAACTACAGCATTGATAGAGCCTGCTATATGACACATATAAGTCACTAAACACAATAAAACACATACAAATGGCTCTAGCTTTACAATGAAGGACTGAAAGAGAGTGGTAAGAATTGATTTATGTTGCGCGAAGCTGCCTTGCTAAAAAAATAAGACCCATCCTGGAGACTGGGCAAGCGAATCTATCCACCCTTTTTTTTTTTTTTTTTTTTTTTTTTTTTTTTTTTTTTTTTTTTTTTTTTAGTTATCTGTAATTTCATGCTGATATACGAGGTATTATGTAAGCATTGTTGTTAAGATTAATACATTTGTTTCTTCCAAGACTTCAGTTTCGCCATTTGCAATGGGTTAATTGATAATCAACACTCTTTCACAGATTTTAGAACTTTTTCTTCACTTCTACAAGAGTTGGTACTGCAATTATTATAACCGTAGGATCCCTTTATAGACCTCACGATCAACAAATATTTAAATGTATCACAACTCGGTAATCACATGCAAAATCGTAGAAAATATACTGTTGTGTTGAAAGGTGAAAATCGGTAAGGAAAAAGACAGTAGCTAAGTAGAAAGTTTATTTCCTATTACAGGTGTTTCACCTATCACCTATCTCTTGCGGTATAGAGGAATCATTATGAAAAGTGTATTGCAAATGTTAACTTAATACAGTTTTCTACTCCCTGTGTCTTCGAAAGCTCTGGGAGCCTACCCATTTTACACCTTAGCTGCTCCTACTCTTCATAAAATCCTGGCTGCGCCCTTTGGATATTCTAATATATAGTATGAAAACGAAACAAAAACAAGAAACTGTTTGGCAATATCTAAACGAATAATAAGAAGTTGTAAAAAATATATATATATATATATATATATATATATATATATATATATATATATATATAAATTGAAAGCTGAAAAAAAACCACATCACTTGATAAATACCCTATATTACAATATTTACTGTGTTACATTTGAAATTTTGGACACGCAATATTTCGGAAAAGAAAAATGAATGAGTTTCTTTTTTCTGTGATTTGCTTCGTAAGTTCAGATATCACACGTATTCAGATTTTCCTGAAGGAAAGACTAATGACAGAAGGGGAATAATTGACATGTGGGGAAACGTCCTCGCTCTAAAACGACTGCTTTGCGAGGAGTAAACTTTCTCTGGTTCAAGATTTCTATCAGATAATCCACTGTAATTGCTTCCAGTGATTTTGCTATTGCTCGAGAGAAGGAAGGATAGTGAATGTCACCACGACCTTTTCTGAAGCGGACAGGAAATACTTTTTTTTATCTTTAACAGTGGCGTATTTGTTTTATTTGCGCTTACATTGAGAAACAGTGTTTGTTATGGTCTCTCTTTCTCTTCCCTTCCTCAATCTCAAACACTCACTCTTTCTTTCTCTCTCCTCTCTCAATCCCAATCTCAAACTCTCTCTCTCTCTCTCACTCGCTCTCTTCGCCCCCTCTTCCTTTTTCTCTCTCTCAACCTCCCTCCCTGCCTGCTTACATTCGTCTAATTATAGGTGCAGCTCCAGGAAGAGGATGATGAAAAATTTTCGGTTCAATGTATTATGATGTATACATACATACACACACATATATATATATATATATATATATATATATATATATATATATATATATATATATATATACATATATATGGATATATATATATATATATATATATATATATATATATATATATA
>NW_028234440.1:21905489-21910489 GCF_977035675.1 Penaeus japonicus
GAGGTATCTCTTGCCATCGAGCCTTTGGGGCGACTTCAACTGTTTCGTGTGTCAGAGAGGTTGATAAAGCCGGCAGGATGAAACTTTTCGCCGACACTCCGCAACCTGATGGTACAGAAAGAGTGCCCATCTGGAGAACCTCCCTGAATTTCGTCACTACTCTCTCCGGTCTTCTTTGCTCTTCACAGTCGAAAACTAGATTTTCTTCATGAGGCAGTGACACAATCCATTGCTCGCCCGACCGAATGACGACGGGTGGGAAGGAACCATCAAGAACCTCATCATCACAGTATTCCTCAGCTTGTTCTTCTTCAAAGAAGGCTGCCGAGATGCACGTCGTGACTTGGCCGCGTCGCAGAAGGGCAGAATCGGCTGGACAGAAACTCCAACCTGGCTGCACCTCTCTGCAGTCCATGAGGTCCCTCTTCTCTACATACAGGTCTCTGCCATCTGAAACAACAAGGACAGCGGCAGAAACTTTGGTATTGATAAATGCCGTGGAGTTCAAGATTGGCCTGGGGAATGCATGAACCAGGAAAGCACCCATTTGGTGTCCTGGCAGCGGGAAGGTCAGATATACTACCAGATCACCCAAAGAACCTCCAGGCATTTTTTACTTTTGAAGAATAATTATACATGTTCATACTCTCTTCATTAGGAGGAATTATCAGAGGTACTCCCTCTCTTGTCAGTATTTAAAATTGATAGGAGTACATCAGGAGGGATAAAACTCGGAGAAAGCTTGCCAACAGTTGCATCCCTTAACCCCCCCAAATTAAATTTTGACTCTATTCTACTCCTCGGAGAATAGCTCGGTAGTTCTCCAAGACAGAACTACACAAAAATATCTTCTCCAACATTTTCAACTGCCTCCCCAGGTCAGCTACCACAACATCTATCACCCCAATTGCCGCGTCCATTCCATCTATTGCCTTAATATTCTCCAATTTCGAACGACCCCTGAGTGTACAGTCTTTAACCTTCCATGCTTATAATCTTTAAAAACACATGTAACCCCAGGCTACATATTATCTCGCTGATCACACAGCTTCGAAACAACCCTTGGTTATTCCTAAAAAACACATGCAACCCCAGGCTACATTTAATCTCGCTGATCAAACAGCTTCGAAACAACCCTTGGTTATTCCTAAAAAACACATGCAACCCCAGGCTACATTTAATCTCGCTGATCAAACAGCTTCGAAATAACCCTTGGTTATTCCTAAAAAACACATGCAACCCCAGGCTACATTTAATCTCGCTGATCAAACAGCTTCGAAATAACCCTTGGTTATTCCTAAAAAACACATGCAACCCCAGGCTACATTTAATCTCGCTGATCAAACAGCTTCGAAACAACCCTTGGTTATTCCTAAAAAACACATGCAACCCCAGGCTACATTTAATCTCGCTGATCAAACAGCTTCGAAACAACCCTTGGTTATTCCTAAAAAACACATGCAACCCCAGGCTACATTTAATCTCGCTGATCAAACAGCTTCGAAATAACCCTTGGTTATTCCTAAAAAACACATGCAACCCCAGGCTACATTTAATCTCGCTGATCAAACAGCTTCGAAACAACCCTTGGTTATTCCTAAAAAACACATGCAACCCCAGGCTACATTTAATCTCGCTGATCAAACAGCTTCGAAACAACCCTTGGTTATTCCTAAAAAACACATGCAACCCCAGGCTACATTTAATCTCGCTGATCAAACAGCTTCGAAACAACCCTTGGTTATTCCTAAAAAACACATGCAACCCCAGGCTACATTTAATCTCGCTGATCAAACAGCTTCGAAACAACCCTTGGTTATTCCTAAAAAACACATGCAACCCCAGGCTACATTTAATCTCGCTGATCAAACAGCTTCGAAATAACCCTTGGTTATTCCTAAAAAACACATGCAACCCCAGGCTACATTTAATCTCGCTGATCAAACAGCTTCGAAATAACCCTTGGTTATTCCTAAAAAACACATGCAACCCCAGGCTACATTTTCTCTCGCTGATCAAACAGCTTCGAAATAACCCTTGGTTATTCCTAAAAAACACATGCAACCCCAGGCTACATTTAATCTCGCTGATCAAACAGCTTCGAAATAACCCTTGGTTATTCCTAAAAAACACATGCAACCCCAGGCTACATTTAATCTCGCTGATCAAACAGCATCGAAATAATCCTTGGTTATTCCTAAAAAACACATGCAACCCCAGGCTACATTTAATCTCGCTGATCAAACAGCTTCGAAATAACCCTTGGTTATTCCTAAAAAACACATGCAACCCCAGGCTACATTTAATCTCGCTGATCAAACAGCTTCGAAATAACCCTTGGTTATTCTTAAAAAACACATGCAACCCCAGGCTACATTTTCTCTTACGTAAATTGTATGTTTTACTTTCAACATTTTTTCCTAGCTCCTTCAAGCTTCCCAAGCTTCCTTCTTCCTCTAATTCGGCTTCAGTTTTTTCATCAACAGGGTATGCCTTATCTACATTATGAGCCTGGCCCCTCAGTAATGACATTTCTAACTTTAGCCTGTCTACATGTTCCTTACGTACCTTCCCGTCGGCAATTCTTTTGATACTGAATACTACCTCACTTATCTTTTCCATAACTCTGTATGGTCCTGTATACAACGGTTGGACTTTCTTACTTAATCCTACCTTAGGAGTAGCCTTAAGATATACCCGGTCCCCTTCCACAATAGGGGAAGGTTTGGCACTGGGTCGATCCCTTGGCCTTCTCTGAATTTCTTCTTCTATCAACTCTTTACATCTCTGAAAAACCTTTGAACCAACGACTCTGGTTTCTTGTAAATAATCTTCTACGTTATACCAGGGAGCCGCATCTTTGAAAAAGAGGATATACGGAAAATAAGGGTCTCGATGCTTTAGTGTGAAAAAAGGTGTGTCTCTTATCACTCTATGGTATGCAGTATTATAGGCTAACTCTGCCATAGGTAGCATTCGAGCCCATACCGACGGTCTGTCCCAGACCATAGTACGCAAAATCTTATTTAATGTACCATTTACTCTTTCCACTTGCCTATTTGAGCTTGGGTGATATGGAGTTATGGTATGCTTACTAATCTCATATTCTTCAGTCAATTTATCGAACAGTTCATTTATGAACTCCCCTCCCCCGTCAGAGATAAGCTGACGTGGTGCCCCCTCTTTGTAAATGAATCCACTCATAAAGGCCTTTGCAACTTCTGTAGCATCTTTTGATTTCAATGGAATTGTAACCAGATACTTTGTCAGTGCATCTACTATTGTGAGGATGTAACGAAAACCTTCCGATTCCGGATATGGTTCCACTCTATCAATGTGGACGCGCTCAAAAGGCCTCGAGACCTCAGGATATCTTAAGAGAGGAACAGGGATATGTTCGCCTGGCTTACAGCGTAAACATATTTCGCACGAAGAACAATACTTCTTTACTAACCTTTTCATCTCTGGGAAAATGGCAAATGTTTGTAATCTCTTTACGGTCGCTAATACGCCCCCATGCCCTGCAATAGGGATAGAATGAGCCAACCTTACAGCTGTCTTTTGATACCCTTCTGGCACCACCACTCGAAAAGATCCACATGATTTTGAATCTATTACTAAATCCTCTACAGGAAAAACCTCAATGGCCCCGCCATTATCTATAACATCATCTACACCTTGACAATCGCATTTCTTATTCACGTCTGCATCGGTAGCATAATTCGGATCAACCTCTCCCAGGCCGGAAAGTTCTACAGGGGCCCCTGCAGCTTTCCCCGTCTTGGTCCTCCAGCGTCCCTTCAGACCCACGGTTGCCATGGAAACGATGGATCTCTTATTGCTACGTTCGACCTTCACATCCTGTCCATTTATGGACAAGGTGGTAGGTCGTGATGTCATACGACCCTTTGGGCGTCCGAAAAATCATTTCCTATCAACATCTGACAAGGCAAACCCCAGGTTTCTACTACTAAGAAATTAAATGAAGTCTTGACCTTTCCGATGTTGAGGATGATATTGGCTTCACCCTTATGACTTAGGCATGAACCATCCCCCCAATGAACAATTTATTAGACTACCTGTGTCAAACAATATGGAAACTTGCTTATCTCCAAGATAAGCATCAAATAACAACATTCCATCATTATCCCCCAGAGACAAGATTCGTACCACCCTTTTACAATCCTTAACCTGTGGAGGGACTAAGACCCCCCTCGTATTAGCTAGTTTTTTGACAATTCTTTCGGCTTCCCTTGGTCTGGACAGTTTCTCGCGAAATGGCCTACGTTCTCACACCTGAAGCACTGAATTACTGACTCTACTTTTACACGTGTCCCTGACACTCCCTTTAATTTTTCCTCGAACAGAAAACATCTGTCCATTGTGTAACCCTTTCTTTGACAATATTCACATGTAATCATAGCCCTGCTATGACCCCTCCCTATAGGAGTACTAGCGCTCGCTATGCGAGTATTTAATACTGGGCATTTGAAAAATCATTGTACGAAATATTTTGACCGCGCAAGAGGCAACACTCATTCACTGCCCAGCTGATTTTCAAGGTTACCGCGTGACAATTTCCTCAGGAAAATTTCCACAGCAGGCACCCGCCTTAACTCGTGGGGAGGACAGTGACGTCAGGAAGGGGTAATGACGTTGTGTGACGTCACACCTTAAGCGCGCGACGGTCGAAAACAAGTCTTGTTGTGCCTACTTAACGCTGACCCTAACACTTTCCGACCTCCTGACCGCGCTCGCTACCCTTTGCTCCCCAAGTAACACAGCACAACTCCTCACTTCACTTCCCGTCACTTTACTTTACTTTCTTATATTACTTAGAATGAGATAAGTAATCGTGAACTGGGTATATTGACCTATCATAAATGTTGCCAAGTCAAGCAAGAGAAGTTAAGTGAAATATACATTAATATGAGTAATGACATATACCAGAATAAAACTTAACAACGTAGATGAAATTTATGCATCCAACACAAAAATCA
>NW_028234440.1:22005489-22007989 GCF_977035675.1 Penaeus japonicus
TATATAATATATATATATATATTTAATAGATATATATATATAGAAACTAAATACATATAATATATGTATATAAATACATACATAAATATATATTAATATATATAAATACATACATAATATATATATATATATAATATATATATATACATATATAATATTATAAAAAATATATAAATATATATTTTGTTATAAATATATATATATATATATATATATATAATATATGTATAATATATATATATGTGTAATATATAATAATATAATATATACTATATATATATATAGTATAGAAATATATATATATAAATATATATATATATAATATGTATATATAGAAAGAGAGAGAGAGAGAGAGAGAGAGAGAGAGAGAGAGAGAGAAAGAAATAGATATGTAGATATTCACACACACACACATACACACACACACACACACACACACACACACACACACACACACACACACACACACACACACACACACACAAACGCCCAACTCCAGGCACGTGAATATAACGGAGAGAGAGGCCCTAATAACCCATAATTGCGCCCCTAAAGACCGTTATAATGGCCTTAATATCCTCCTAACTTAAGGAATAGAATCGCTTACCAGATATTACATCACCACCTAACACACGACATTCAGACCCAAAACCTTATGACTTGATTTTTTTTTCTCTCTTTTCTTTTTTTGTTTCCTAAGAGCATAATTTGGCAAAGCACCGTCATTACCTTTACCCTATCTCGTCCCCTTGCCTCTCTGTCCCCTCTCCCCTCCTCCCCCTTTCTTTCCCCTCGTTATTCTTTGCAATCTCCCTTCCCCCCTCTCTTTTTTTGGTAAACCTTCCTCGTTTTTTTGTGTCCCGAATAAAGGTGAATAATGAAGGAAAAACGACTTTCTTTTTTATTGTTGTTGTTGTTGGGGTGGATAAGGGAGGAGGAGGGGGGGAGGGGTATTCATTTTTTATTCCTTTCTTTTCAACATTTTCTTTCCCTCTTTCCTTGTTCTTTCGTGTCCTTTCATATCTATCTTTTTCTGTTATATTTTACTCAACTCTTGCCTTTCATTTATCTACACTTCTTTTCACAGTTTTTTTCTTAATTTTCTGTGCTTTATTAACTTGTTTTCTCTTTCTTAATCTTTCTCTTTCATCAACCAAGTGTATTTTTTCTTATCCTTTCTTCATCTCCTTCGATCTTGTAAATCTCTTTCTTATATTTATCATGTATTCATTGTGTATTTGTTTGCACTCAATCCCCCCTTTCTCTCTGTACTAAATTTTCTTCCGTATCTTTATTCATCTCTTCATCTCTCTCATTCTGTTCCCTCCTTTACCTCTACATATTTTGCCTCTTCCTTATCTTCCTCTTCCCCCCATTCCTCTTCCTCCCCCTCTTCCTCTTCCATTTAAGTCAGCATCTTCTTTTCCCGTCTTTTTTCTTCCTCTTCCTTCCCCTTTACCTCTTTCTTCCTCCTCAGTAACTTTCTCCTTTCCTTTCCTTTCTTACTCTCCTTCTCCTCTCTTTTTTAGCGGCTCTTGCTATCTGTTTATTTTTGTACCTCCTTTTCATCTTCCTTCTTCTCTTCTACATTTTCTTCTTTTTACTTTACTTGTGCTTTATTTCTTCTATCTTCTCCTCCTTCGTTTCTTTCATCTGTTTCTTCTTCCCCTACCTCTTTTTTTTCTCATGCTTTTTGTTCTGCCAATTATTACTCTTCTTTCTCTGTCTCATCTACGTCCACTTCTTCTAGCTTCTCTCCCTCCGTTTATTCTAAATCTTCTTTGTTTCACTTCAATTTCTTCTTCCTCTATTTATCTCTTCATCCTCCCCTTCCTGTTTTCTTTTTCTTGCTCAATTTTTTCCCCTTTCTTTTGTCTCCTCTTCCTCCCCTTCCTCCTTCCATGCCTCCTCTTTCATCTCCTCAGATATTACCGGGCGCCGCAGTATATTTGCAGACGGTTAATGGTTATTGCCTTGTAAAACTAGGTAGAAATATGTGTGCTTCATCGATATCAACGCAGAGATTTGTGTACACGCTACACACATACAAAAAAACAACAAAAAAAAGAAAAAACAACAAAAACACAAACCACATCACACACAAACACACACACACACACAACACCAACTTGAATAAGAGTAATAGAGCTTTATCTCAGTGTAGTGTGTGGTGTGTTTTGGGGTTTTGGGGGTAGAACGATATAAAATGATAAATAATTTCGTTTAACTTGAATGAAAGATTCATGTTTGGGGTGTGATTCCAAAAAAAAAAATATATTTCCCCCTTTCCCTTTAGCCCTTTGGGTTTTTTGGCCGTGGGAAAATATGCAGTTTTATGAGGTGAAATGGGGGGAGTTTGGGGGGGGGGGGGGGGGAAGAGGGACGCGGGTTCAGCGCAAAGAACTAACGGTTTTACGAAAAAATATTCAGGATTTCCTTTAGATATTTTGGCCAAAATTTCCCCGGAAACAAATACCTGGAGTTAGAATGGAAAGGTTAT
>NW_028234440.1:22020489-22023073 GCF_977035675.1 Penaeus japonicus
AAAAAAAAATCGTACGACTCTCTAAAAGGGTAAAGAAAACATGGAGGGTTCGAAAGGCTTTTGAAAACCACTCCAAAACCTCTCCACTCTCTTCCCAACAGCTTTCCCCTTCCAGCTTCCTTTGCCAATCCTCTTCTTCTTCCTCCTCTCTTATCTCCCTTCCCTTCTATCTTACTCTCCCAATCCCCTTCTCCTTCCTCTTATCTATTCCCCTTTCTGCTTCGTTTTTATATTTTTCTCTCCTTTTCAGTTTTTCATTCCGTAATCTTTCTCTCCTTCTTTCTCCCCCTTTCCGTCTCTCCCCCTCTTACCAATCAGCCATCCCCTCCCCTTGCCTCTTACCCCCACTCCCCCCTCTAATTCTTCTCTACTTCTGTCTTATCCCTTCCCATTCCCTTTCTTCCTTCTCCCTTTACCTTCTCACTCCCCTCATTCCCTTTCTTTTCTTCTATCCCTCCTCCCCTAAACTTAACCTTCCCTATTCTTTCTTATCTTTCTCTTCTTCGTCTTCCCTCTTTCCTTTTTCCTTCCTTCTATTTTTCTGCTCCCTCCTCCATCTCCCTCGCTATTCCCTCCCGTACCCTCTCCCCTCTTCCTTCCCCTCCCCCCCCCTCACCACCCCTTCCCCCTCTCCCTCCCCCCTTTCCTTCCATCCTTCCTCCTTCCCTTCTCCTTTTTCACTTTAATCCTTCTTTCCTTCGCTCTCTCTCCTCCACCCACCCCCCACCCCTCCCTCCCGCCCTTCCCCTTTTCCCTCAAATTCAAATAATTAAATCCATTTCTTCTTCCTCTCCCCCCCTCGCTCCTTTCCCTTTTTTTTTTTTTCCGTGTCCTTTTCCCATCATAATCCCATCCCATATCCTCCCCCCCCCCCCCCCACCCCCTGTCCTTCCTTACTTCTCGCTTCTTCCTTGTCCACCTTTTTTTACTTCCCCTTTCCATCAAATTATTTTCTCTCTCGGTCGTTCGCACCCTCTCTCATCTCTCCCCTTTCTAATCCTTCTCTCTCCCTCGTTCGGCTTTTCGTTCGTTTTCGCGCTCTCTTTCGCCCCCCCCCCCCCCCCCCTCTCTCCTTCTAATCCTTCTCTCTTTCGCCCCCTCTCTCTCCTTCTAATCCTTCTCTCTTTCGTCGTTCCCTTTCTTTCGTTTCGCCCCCCCCCCCCCACTTTCGCCGTGCTCTTTTTTCTCGCCCCCTCCGCCTCCCCCCCGCTCTCCTTCTAATCCTTCTCTCTTTCGCCCCCTCCCTCTCCCTCTAATCCTTCTTGCTAATAGCTCATTCAACCCTGTCCGGTCGCCCTTCTTCACGATCCTTCTTATGATTCACTCCCCCACCCCTCCACCCCTCCACCCCTCCACCCCTCCACCCCTCCACCCCCCCCCTCCCCACCTCCGCCCCCCTCCAACCCGTCCAACCCCCGCCGCCCCTCTTGCGCCCCTCACCCGTCTTCCTTCTGCCCCTAAACACCCCTCCAGTCCCTTTCTCGACGAACGTAAAGTCGGAGAAAGAGGAGGAGGAAGAGGGGAGAAAAGAGGAAGAGGAGGAAAGGGAGAAAGACGAGGAGGAGGAATGATAACAATAAGGGCATGACGATAAGGAGGAATAGGAGAGAAAAGTGGAGGATGAGAAAGAAGAGGAGGATGAAAAATAAAAAGGACGAAACGTAGGAGGACGAAGTGGCAAAAAAAAAAAAAAAATAATAAAATAAAATAAAATAAAATAAAAGGAGGAGAAGGAACACTGAAAAAAAAGACGAACGAAGAAAATTAGGGCAAAGGAAAGCATTTGAGGCAATAATATAAGTAAAATGAAATAAATGAGGTTAGAAAAGAAGAAGAAAAAAGGCAAAACTCCCCCTCCTTATAACGCGGCTGGCTGGCTCTGCAGTCTGTCAAGTGGCTGCGAGAAAAGCACCGTCTTGGAGCTACATTTTTTCTCGCTTAGTAAGTACAGTAACCATCAAAGAGTCTTATCTACTTTGACGTCAAAAGACCCCTTTAGATTTTCCTTTTTGCTTTATTTTATCCTTTCCTCCTTGACCCTGATTTCATCTTGACCTCGTCTGAATAGGTCATAGAGGCTTTTCTTTAAAGGAAGGTGAAGGTCTTTAGATGTCCAAGATAAGAGATAAAGAGAAGAAGAAGAGAGATAAGAGAAGAGTGAAGAGTGAGAGAAGAGAAGAGAGAGAAGAGAGAAGAGAGAGAGGGAAGAGAAAGTAGAAAGGAAAAAATGGAGATAAAGAAAAGAGGAGAAAAATAAAACAAGACAAGAGTAAGAGACAAAGGGGGAGAGAAAGAGAAAGAAGAGAAAGAGAGAGAGAGAGATAAAAAGAAGAGAAGAAGAGAGTGAGAGGAAGAGAGAGAAGAGAAGAGAGAGAGAGAGAGAGAGAGAGAGAGAGAGAGAGAGAGAGAGAGAGAGAACGCGAAGTCATGTATGCGGCCTTGTCCACAATTTAAATACTCTAATTTGGTTTCTAAAGAATACCAGTAACCATCATTTTTAAAGTAAGTTAATTAGGTCTGTGACGTTCGAAACTCTACTGACTTTCTTAATGTCAGAATGCCTGTGAACAACTCTGCCGTAAAC
>NW_028234440.1:22023173-22025673 GCF_977035675.1 Penaeus japonicus
CGGGCACATAGAGCGTATGGAGGAAGCAATATCTATATCTATCTATCTATCTATCTATTTATGCATCTATCAATCAATCTATCTATCTATCTATCTATATATACGTATATATATATATATATATAATATATTATATATATATATATATATATATATATATATATACGTATATATATATATATATTATATATATATATATATATATATATAATATATATATATATATATATGTGTGTGTGTGTGTGTGTGTGTGTGTGTGTGTGTGTTGTGTGTGTGTGTATTATATGAATGTATATTTGTATATGTATATATATTTGTATATATATATTATATATACATGTATATATATTATATCTGTATATGCATATATATTATATATATATATTATATATAAAATAATATATTATAATATATATTTATTTATCTTTGTGGAGCCATAGTTAAGGCAATATCGATGCGGTATTGAACCAACTTCGTAAAGAGAGAGAGAGAGAGAGAGAGAGAGAGAGAGAGAGAGAGAGAGAGAGAGAGAGAGAGAGAGAGAGAGAGAGAGAGAGAGAGAGAGAGGAAGAGGAAAGAAAGAGAGAGAGAGAGAGAGAGAGGGAGGGAAAGAGAGAGGAGGAGAGAGAGAGAAAAGAGAGAGAGCGACGAGAGAGAGAAAGAGGAGAGGAGAGAGCGAGAGTGAGAGGGTGAGGAAAGAGAGATGGAGACGGAGGAGGATGAGAGAGAGAGAGGAGAGAGGGGAGGGCGAGAGGAGAGAGAATATGGAGGGAGAAGCGAGGAGAGCAGAGCGGACGCGGAAGCCGTGACATGACAACCCCCCCACCAAACACACACAAAAAAAAAAAAAAACAACAAAAAATAAATATATTATCTATATATGTATATATATATATATCTATATATATATATATATATTATTCTATCTTATAAATATAATATATTATTAATATTACGTGTAAACTTCAAGTGAAACACATGAGAGTAAACTATATTCTAGAAGATTAGTGATTGGTGGGAAACGAGAGATGAAAATGATAAATAAGAATTGCGAAGGTTGTGATAACGAATGAGCGGAGGAGGAAAGGAAACTGGTTTTTTTGGGAACGGAATGAGCGTGATTGGATTCTGTATGGTTTTTTTGTACATTAATACATATACACATACGACCACAAAAAGAACAACACGCACAGTGCTATTATTATTTACTATATATATATTATATATATATTTATATTAATATATATGTTTAATCTAATATATATTCTATATATATAATATATATAAAATTATATATTATCTATATATATATATCTATAAACTACACAAAAATAATAAATATATCTCACTCTATAAATTAAATAACTCAATATCTCAAAATAACAAATCTCCCTACCAACAAACCCCCCACACCCCCCACACACCCCCACCACACAAAAATCTTATCTACAAGCTCTAAATAAATATATCAATAAAATCTACACTATTATACTGTTGTAAATAATCTATTCATAAAATATACAAGAATTATAATCAATAAACTCATATAACTAAAAACACTCAACAACTCTATATTATTATAATATTATAAATATCTCTAACACTATCATATAAGACTAACGAATTAAACACCACACAACACACAACACATAAACAAAATCAACACATCATAAAAAAAACTAATAAATATTAAAACAAAATTCATAAAATCTCATAAACATAAACTAATCACTCAAAATTATTCTAAAAAAAACTACTAACAATAAACCTAAATACCTTTAAATAAAATAACTACAAACGCGCAACCAGACACACCCCCACCCCCCACAACCCACTTATATAATATATTATATATATATTATATATATATAATAAATATAGTATATATATATATACATATATATATATCTATATATCTTATATATATATCTCTTATATATCTGACTGCAATGATATCTTATTCTCTATTTATCTTCTAATATCTTATATATATATATTATATATATATATATATCTTATCTATATATATATCTCTTAAATATATATGTACTTGTATATATATATATCTAAATATTATATATATATATCTATCAATATAATATATTTCTATTACCTTTGATCATATATAAATATACTATATATATATAATATATTCTATATATATATCTATATTTGCATAATATACTTACTATTATCTCTATATTTATATCTATATAACTGTATATAGAAGTATATCACAATATATATACTCTCTAAAAATATATCTATATAATAATAAATTATACTATTCTCATTTACTCTATTTAAATATCTCTATATATATAAAAATAACTAGAAATTATATTAGAAATATAGTATATTAAACTTCTATATACTTACTCTACTTATATAAGATTATATTTATACACTATCTATCACCTATATATAACAATAAAATAACTAAAAATCTCTAAAGTTTCTAAAAATAATTTCTATTTCTATATATCTCATATAACTATAT
>NW_028234440.1:22030673-22033173 GCF_977035675.1 Penaeus japonicus
GAGGAGAGACGCGGGAGTGAGAAGGGATGCGTAGAGATGAATGAGGAGGAGAGGAGGAGAAGGAGGAGGAGGAGAGAGTTCCGCCGGTGTCTCGTCTGGGGAGGAGAAGGCGGGAGGTGCAGAAAGGTATAGGCGAGAATGAAGGAGGGCGAGAGGAGGAGAGAGAAGGAGAGAGGAAGAGCGGAGAACTGTCCACAGCCGTGCTCGGCTGGAGAGGAGCACGCGCGTAGGTTGAGAAAGGAGCGAGAGAGGAGGAGGAGGGAAGGAAAGGGGAGGAGAGCGGAGATCGTTCCGCGTGGCTCTCTGGAGTAGAAACGGGGCGGGATGGGGTGAGAAGGGGAGGAGGAGCGAGCGGAAGAGGAGGAGGAGGTTTCAGGAGAGGACAAGGAGGAGAGAGACAGTAAAGGAGACAAGGAGGAGGAGGATTACGTTCCCCAGCCGTGGCTCGTCTGGGGCGGAGGAGAAGGCGGAGGGTGAAAAAAGGGAGAATCGAGAAGGAGGAGGTGGAGGTGGAGAAGGAGGTAGGAGAAGGAGTGAGGAGGAGGGGAGGAGGAGGAAGGAAGGAGGTGCGAGACGAGTTGCCACACCGTGGTCGTCTGGGGGGAGGAGAAGGCACAGAGGTGACGATAAGGGAGGCGAGAGAAGGAGGAGGAGGGGAGGAGTGAGAGGAGGTAGAGGAGGAGAGACGGAGGTAACGCGATAATGAGAGGGCGGAGACGTTCCGTAGTTCCCGCCCGTGGCTCGTCTGGGGGGAGAAGGGCGGAGGAGAGAAGGAGGCGAGACAGAGGAGGGAAGTCGGCCAGAGAGAAGGAGGAGGAGGAGACGTTCAGCCGTCCCGTGGCTCGTCGTTGTGGTGGGGGGATGAAGAGGAGGGAGGCGAGAGGGAGGCGAGAAGGAGGCGAGAGACGTTCCCGCCGTGCTCTTCTAGGGGGGAGAAGGCGGGAGGGGAGAAAGGGAGGCGAGAAGGAGGAGGAGGAGGAGGAGGAGGAGAAGGAGGAGGAGGCGGAGACGTTCCCGCCGTGTGGCATCGGGTCTAGGTAGGGAGAAGAAGGTGATGGAGAGGTGAGATAAAGGAGAGGCGAGGAGGAGGTAATAGAGGATAGAGGAGGAGACGGACAGGAGGAGGAGATAGGAAACAGGAAGGTAAGGAGGGGAGGAGGAGGAGGAGGAGAGGAGAAGGAGAAGTGGAGGAGGAAGGAGTGGAGGAGGAGCGAGGAGGAGGAAAGGAGGAGGAAGGAAGGAGGAGAACAGAGGAGGGGAACAAGAGGAGGAGGAGGAGGAAAGAGGAGGAGGAGCAGGAGGAAAGAGGAGGAGGAAGGAGGAGGGAGGAGGAGACGGAAGAAGACAGACAAAGAAGGAAAAAGGATGATGATGATGATGATGATTGATGATGATAGACATGATGGCAGGAGCGGATGGACGCGGAGGGAGTTAATCAAGCGGAAAGAAGCGGAGGTGGACGGAAGAGGAGGAAGGAGTAGGAGGATACTGATGAGGAGGTGATGACACTGTCTGGAGAGGGAGAGAAGTAGGGAGTTACAAGAAAGTGGAAGCAATAATATGGAAGTAAGGAGGAGGAGGAAAGGGAAGAGAAAAAGACCAGAAGAAGACACGAAGGAGGAAAGGAGAATGAGGAGGAGTATGGGAGGTAAAAAAAGGGGGAGGACAAGGAGGCGGAGGAGGAGAGAGGCAGAAGTTCCCAGGCCGTGGCTACGTCTAGAGCGGTTTGATGAGGAGATGAGGTGAGAAGGAGAGACAAGGAGAAGGAAAGGAGAGGAGGTGATGATGAAAAGGGGGGCATAGCGAGGCGGAGTAGAGAAGGTGGGAGGACGAGGAGTCGATTCATTTTCTGGTGATGCTCCGTCCAGTAGAGGAGAAAGAGGGAAGTGACGAAAGGAGGACAAGGAGGGGGGAAGGAGAAACAAGAAGATAGAAGGGGGGAGAGGGAGGAGGAGAATGAAAGGTGGATTTAAGAGGGATAAGGAGGGGAGAAGGATAGAGGAGAAAGAGGAAGAGGGAAAATATGAGGTAGCGATAGGAGGAAGAGGATGAGAGAAGATGAAAAGAAGACCAACTCTCTCCGTGGATGGCGAAGGAGGGAGATGAGAAGGGAGACCAAGAACAGAAGAAGGAATAGGAGGGAGGAGGAAAAGAATAGGGAAGGAGGGCGAGAAGGAGGGAAGGGTGAAAAGAGAGACGAAAGAGGAGGGGAAGGAGGAGGGAAGAGGGAAATAGAAAAGAAAATGGAAAGAGATAATGATGTATAAAGAAATCAGGAAAGCGAAGTGGGAGAGGGAAAAAAAACTAAGGATAATTGAAAAAGCTGATTACAGATATGGTGTGATTTTACATGTTGGTGATGTCAATAAAAACAGGACAGGACGCGTTGCTTCTGGCTCTGTGTATGAAAAGAGAGGATGGATGAAAAATAAAGGAAAGGGAACAGAACAAAGAAAGAGGAGGAGAGAGAGAGAGAGATTACGGTGTTGGCTGACGAGGG
>NW_028234440.1:22084600-22087100 GCF_977035675.1 Penaeus japonicus
GAGAGAGAGAGAGAAAATAAGAAATACAGCCCGATAGTAATCATAACGATAGTGAGGAGTAGTAAGGGAAAAAAAAAAAGAGAAGGAGGGGAAAAGGGGAAAAAAAAAAGAGAAAAAGACACCAAAAATGGAAGGAAAGTAAAAAAGATAAAAGAATAAATGAAGAAGGAGAAGAAGAATAAATAAAAGAGAGAGAATAATAAAATAACAAAATGAAGAATAAAAAAAAGGAAAAGAAGAAGAAACTAAACGTTAGATACGAATAAGTAAGAAAGGTAGAATATGAAAACCATACACAAAGAAAATAAAAAAGACAAAATGCATAAAAAAAAAAAAAAATACGAAAAAGAAAAAGAAGAAGGCGTAAGGAAAAGCCATTTCGTTCCAAGAAGAGAACCAAAGGGATAACGAGGGAGAGAGTGAAAGAAATAAGCGATACGTCGTGGAGATAAAAGGGATCATTGCGGCCAAAACTCGCCTGTTTTCCTTCCCGGGCGACGGAGGCGGAGACTGAGACCGGCTTCGGAAAAAAAGGAAAAAAAAGGAAAAAAAAAGGAAAAAAAAAATGCATGGTTTAATTCGAGTTTGGAAGAGATTTTCATGTGTGTGTGTGTGTGTGTGTCTTTTAAGAATATATTTATTCATTAATTTGTTTACTTATCAAGGGATACAGGGAAAGAGAGGGAGGGATATCGTGTGTAAGAGAGAGAGAGAGTGAGGTAAAGGGAAATAGTGAGAGAGAGAGAGAGAGAGAGAGAGAGAGAGAGAGAGAGAGAGAGAGAGAGAAAGAGAAACACAAATATTTAGAGAGAGATAGAGAGAGAGAGTGAGAGCGAAAGAGAGAGAGAAAGAAAGAGAGAGAGAGAGAGAGAGAGAGAGAGAGAGAGAGAGAAAGAGAGAGAGAGAGAAAGAGAGAGAGAGAGAAAGAGAGAGAGAGAAAGAGAGAGAGGAAGAGAGAAAGAGAAAGAGAGAGAGGAAGAGAGAAAGAGAAAGAGAGTATAAACAATACAAAAAAAAAAAAAGATATGAAAGACAAATAGAGAAGCAAAACAAAAACAAAAAAAGACACTGATAAGACGAGATCTCAGAAAGAAAAAAGAAAAAGAAAAGAATCAAGGAAAGAAAACACTTCAAGAAAACAATCATAAAAAAAGAAAACAAAAGTCACCTATGCAGTCAATTTCCGAAGTGTCTGAGAAAACATTCTCTTTAAAGTTACAAGGCACCTTCGCTGAGTGAGGGACGATAAGTGGTACGAGACAGGGAAAGGAATGAAAACAAGAGAGATGGAAAATAGAGATTGGGAGAGAGAAAGAGATAAAGATGGGAAAAAAGAGGAAATTTAGAATGAAAGGAAGATGGAAAAATAGAGATTTGGAGAGGGAGAGATAAATTTGAAGAAAAAAAAACAAAAAAAAACGAAGATTGAAAGAGAGACTGAAGATAAAAAAGTTGGAAAAACAGAGATTAGGAGAGAAAAAAAGATGAAAAAATGAAAGATTACATAAATGAATGAATGAAAGGATGAAGGAAAAATAGAGATTAGGAGTGGGCAAGCGATAAATGTAAAAAAAATAAAAAGAGATAGAAAGATGGAAAAATAGAGATTGGGAGAGAAAAAGCGATGAAGATGGAAGAATGAAAGATAGAATGAGATAATGAAAAACAGGAAGATGGAGTAATAGAAATAGGGAGAGGGAAAGCAAAAAAAGTTAAAAGAAAAACAAAGATAGATAAAGAGACTAGAAATGAAATAAGACAAAATAAAATAATACCTGGGAAAGAAAGAGAAACAAAATAAAAAAGAATAAAAAAGATAGAAAATAGAAAAATGAATAAAGACAACTAAGATTGAAAGAACGGAGATAGTAGGAGAGAATAAAGCTAAGAGGAACTGAAAGATAAAGATTCAGCATAAAGAAAAAAGAAAGATTAAGAAAGAGAGAGATACAACGAATCAATACAATGAAATCAAGGAAGGTATGGAAAATAAAGATAATTATGGGAAACGACTAAAAAAGATAAAAACAAGATGAATAAATTAATCAATAAAAAAAGAAAAAAATGATAAGCAAATAATTGTTTACTGATGGATAAAGAATGGATGGTTTAGTAGATTCATATTAAGAAATTATCTTTGAATAATCATATTGATTAAGTCATATATATATATATATTATATATATATATATATATATATATATATATTATATATATATATATATATATATATTATATATATATATATATATATATATATATATATATATATTATATATAATATATAATATATATATTATATATTATATATATATATATATATATATATATATATATATAATATATATATATATATATAATATATATATATATATATATATATATATATATATATATTTATATATATATATATATATATATATATATATATATATATATATATTATATATATATATTTATATATATACACACACATAAACACACACTCACACACACACAC
>NW_028234440.1:22092100-22094600 GCF_977035675.1 Penaeus japonicus
TGCGCGCGCGCGCGCGCGCGCGCGTGTGTGTGTGTGTGTGTGTGTGTGTGCGTCTTTATCTATGTCTCCGTGTGTGTCTATGTGTCTGTGTATGCATGTATGTATACGCACGTGTGTGTGTATTCATCTACTAGCACACTTCTACGTGCGTGCGTGTGTACATACATGGCCGTATGTACCTGTGAGGTTCGTGTGTGCGTGCTTTGCATAATCCCTCTGCCCCTTTCCACAAAACAACGACTCCCCCCCCCCACCCCATTGTCTCCCTCTCCTCCTTAATGGATTCTCGGTCGAAAGCTCAAGATCTCCTGGAAATCACAAAACTTGCTTCACCTCCGCGGGGTTCCAGCTTCCTCTCTTCTCTTCCCTCGTCTGGGTCTTCTTCTTCTTCTTCTTCTTCTTCTTCTTCTTCTGCTTCTGCTTCCTATTCTCTTTCTTGTTTTTTTTTTAACATTATTTTTTTTCTTTGATATATTCTTTTCCTTTCTGTTTCGTTTAACCTTTTTTCTTCGCTTTCTTTCTTTTCTTTTTTTTTCTTTTTTTTCTTGTGCCTCTTCGACTTTTTTTTCTTAATCCTCATCGTTATTATCATCTTTTTCTTCTTTTTTCTTCGTTCTATTCTTGTTTTTGTTTTTCGTATCATTATTATAATTATCATTATAATCATTATTAGGATAATCATTATCATTAATATCATCATTATCCTTAGTACTATCAATACTAGTTTTATTGTTTTTATCATCATTATTATTGTTAATATCATTATTATTACTATTATTATTTTATTATGCTCATTATAGTCATCACTATTATCAATAACACAATCATTATCATTATTACCATCATTCCCACTTCATCTTCCTCTTCTTCTTCTTCTTTCGGGAGTAACGAGCAGGGTTCGAATTCCATAATTTTCTAACTCATTATTATGATAATGAGCCAAAGAAGGAGACAGAGATAAATAAATAGATAGATAGAGAGAGAGAGATGGATATGTGAACAGATAGATAGGTAGATATAGGTTTAGATATATGCATATATGTATCTGTCTTTGTTTGACTTTTGAAGCCAATTCACTAAAGACTAGGGAATGTCTTTGTTTTAGTCATTGGCATATATCATACATCCACGGACACACACACGCTCACTCTAACACTCACCTACCTGGGCATACACACATACATACATACACAAACTTCTTACAAACGATAAGAAATCCAAGACAACACAAACATTGACACCTGGTCATCCACCCTCTCTGCAACGGTCTCTTTCTCGCCTATATATATATATATACATATGTATATATGTATATATATATATATATATATATATATATATATATATATATATATATTATATATATATATATATATATATAAGTAATATATATATATATATATATATATATATATATATTTATATATATATATATATGTATGTATATATATAATGTATGTGTATATATATATATATATTTATATATATACATATACATATATATATTATATTATATATATATATATATGTGTGTGTGTGCGTGTGTATTATATATACACATGTATATATATATATATATATATATATATATATATAATATATATATATATATATATTATATATATATATATATACATATATATACATATATATATCCATCTGTAAGACTCTCCTTCTCTCACTCAATCTTACACACACACACACACACACACTCCTGCTTCAAACATCAAGCCAGTCCCGGAACATATAAGTTTAGTGTGACTGTTATACTTGTCTTCATTGCGCAAAGACTTTTACGTGAATGCGATCAGGGACATTGCAGTATAATGGTCTTTATGGCCTAATATGTTTGCTGCGCCGGTCTTATTGCCGGCGAATGTTGGTGGTCGTGGATAAACTTCTTTTTTACGCAGACTCGCTGTAATAATGTATCGTGGATAAAGTCACTGGGCCGCAAATAATGTTTCATATAGACACGCATACACACACGCTACCACGCATGCGCTTTTTGACTTTGTTGTTATTGTTTCCTTTATCTTAGTTTATACTAAAGGCATCCTTAGTTTATGTACATGTTATATATATACACGAGCAACATGACTGTACATACACATACTGCGAATACAAACACACACACGCGAGTAAGGACATACACAGACATGCAAAGGCATACAGAAACACTCACGCACGTTCACACAGTCACGCAGAAACGTAAACCCAGACACACCTAACACACAAACCCCATTCACCTACAGACCCACAAACATACACAGAGCAACGTTTAATGGCCAAATATTACCTTAATTATCGTAACAGCAATTAGAGCAAAGAGGATTTCGTGTACTGGATAGAAATACATTGTTTCTAGTCGATTTATCGTGCTGTCCTGATGATAATGAGTGTCGGGATGTTGCCACGGACAGAAGGAATTCCACCCAAAGTTTTTATGAAGTTTAACACAAATTGTTCCCTGAGCGTAATTCCCGCTCTGGAGGCAGTG
>NW_028234440.1:22107560-22110060 GCF_977035675.1 Penaeus japonicus
AATGATGATAGTAATGATGATGATAACAATAATGAGTACGAAAATAATGATGATGATAATAATGATAAAAATGATAATGAAGATAATAATGATAACGATATTATCAATAATGATAATCCTCATAATAATAGTAATGATACTGATAATAATGATAAAAATGATAATGAAGATAATAATGATAATGATATTATTGGTAATGATAATATTAATAATAATAATAATGATACTGATAATGATGATAATAATAATGATACTGATAATGATAATAATAATAATGATAATAATAATAATAATGATAATAATAATGATAATAATAATAATAATAATGATAATAATGATAATAATAATAATAATAATAATGATAGTAATAGTAATAATCATCATAATAATGATAATATTAATAATAATGATAATGATAGCAACAACAATAATGATAATAACAAAAATTATGATAATGACAGCAATAATAGCTATTACTATAATGATGATAATAATGGTGATAATGACAATAATGATAATAATGATAACAATAATAATGATAATAATAATAATAATGATAATAATGATAATAATAATAATGGTAATAATAATGATAATGGTACTAATGATAATAATCATGAAAACGATAATGCTAATAATCATAATAAAGATAATGAGGGTAAAGTGTGTATGTGTGTGCGGGGGAGGGGGGGGGTGCAGTAGACAGGAGAAACAGGAGAGATGGGAGACATGAGCCTTAGAGATCTGAATCGAGAATATATAGTTTCTTTTTTTGTCTCTCTCTTTCTTCCTATCTCTCTTGCTGGAACCTTCTCCCTCAAAACATTAGATTCATATATAAATTAAAAGAACATCTCTTAAATTGTTAATGCTACTTGGCTTGTACGTCATCAAATATGAAGTAAATGCATTTTCATCTGTTATGTGTCTCTTGTGTATTAATATATTGCATATTAATATCTATTTTGAATCATTTTGCAATACTTTTATCAATCATGTTAAAAGTATAACCAGTGTAATTTCTGACATAAAGTATTTGACTTTGAATTAGAAGTCTCTCACCCTTTTCTCTCCCCCCCCCCCCCCTTAACGTCTACATTCACACTCCTCCCCCTCCCCCCCACTCTCTCCTCCCCATCTCGAATCTATGACTATTACCCCATTCTCTCCTCTCCCCTCCCCTCCCCCTAACCTCTACATTCACACTCCTTTCCCCCCCCACCCACCCTCTCCTCCCCATCTCTAATCTATGACTATTACCCCTTTCCCCCCTCTCCCCTCTCCCCTCTCCCCTCCCGTCCCCTCCCCTCCCGCCCCCCTCAACGTCCAAAGTTCATTGAACACAATAGACCCTAAACTCAAAGCCTTGATTGACTTTACTCTTTTGAATCCGCTTTACACTATCACTGAATGAAACCTCGAAACGCGTCGATGTTTGTGTTCACGGGGCTTCTTGTTTACACTTCCTGCGCCTGTGATATAAGTGCTGTTTGCGTTTCTCCTGAGAGGAAGAAGAGAGAGAGGGAGGATGGAAGGAAAGGGGAGGACGGGAGGGAGAGGGAGAGGGGGAGGGAGAGGGAGAGGGAGAGGGAGAGGGAGAGGGAGAGGGAGAGGGAGAGGGAGAGAGAGAGAGAGAGGGAGAGGAGGGGAGAGGGGTGGGGATGGGGTTAGGGAGAGGGAGAGGGAGAGGGAGAGGGAGAAGAGAGAGAAGGAGGGAGGGAAAGGGGAGATAGAGAGAGAGAAAAAGAGATAAAGATAAAGAGAGAGACACATGAAGATAGACAGATAGATAGACAAAGAGAGAGAGAGAGAGAGAGAGAGAGAGAGAGAGAGAGAGAGAGAGAGAGAGAGAGAGAGACAGACTGAGAGAGAGACAGACAGAAAGAGAGGCAGACAGCCAAATAGACAGAAAGACAAAAAGACAGATAGACAGTCAGATACAAAAAAACAAACAGAGAGACAGACAGACATTTGTTATCCCGTGTCGAAGGAGAAAGTTGCCAGGGTATTCTGGAAGCATCTGGAATTCATGTTTGGAGTTTTAGAGAGAAGCTGTTTTTTTTTTTTTTTTTTTTTTTTTAAGTCGTATTTTTACTTTGTTTTGGAAGTTCTGGACTTCTATTGACCGAAGGGAAAGGGAATAACAAGAGGAGATCTGGGGAAAAAGGAACTAAAAATAATGTGTTTGTGTATAGAAGACTGTGTGTGTGCGGAGGCGGGAGAGGAATGGAAGAGGAAAATAAAAAGGGAAGTAAGGTAGTGTGCCAAAAGACAGAAAGAGAGGGAGAAATAAAGGAAAACCTAGATAGAAAGATAGATAGATAGATTAATATAGAGAGAGGCAAACATAGACAAAGCTAGAGACAGAAACAGACAAACAGAGATGAAGATGGAGACAAAAACAGACAAAAGAGAGAGAGAGAGAGAGGGAGAACGAAAGAAGAATTGACCTCAAGGGAGGGAATGAGAGGAAAAGAGATTAGAATCACGACCTAGATAG
>NW_028234440.1:22122560-22130060 GCF_977035675.1 Penaeus japonicus
GAAAACGGAAGTGAAAGAAAACGGAGAGAGAAAAAAATATCAAAGAAAACTGATTTTAACACAGACTATAAAGATAACATGAAAGAGAATCTAAAGTTCATGGTTCGGTGAAGAGATAACTATGAAAAGGCGAATGTGTTGGGAGTGAAGGTGAGCAGGTAAAAGGGAGGGGGGGGGGGGAGGAGAGAGAGAGAGAGAGAGAGAGAGAGAGAGAGAGAGAGAGAGAGAGAGAGAGAGAGAGAGAGAGAGAGAGAGAGAGAGAGAGAGAGAGAGAGAGAATGGGAAAAATGTGAGAGTGGGAGATAGTAAGAGAAAAGGAAAGCGACAGAGACAGAGAGAGAATGGGGGGAAAAAGAGGGGGGGGGGGGCGGGGGAGAGAAGACAGAGAGGAAGAGAGAACGACAGAGAAAGAGAGAACGAGAGAGAAAGCGTGAGAGAGAGAGAGAGAGAGAGAGAGAGAGAGAGAGAGAGAGAGAGAGAGAGAGAGAGAGAGAGAGAGAGAGAGAGAGAGAGAGAGAGAGAGAGAGAGAGAGAGAGAGAGAGAGAGAGAGAGAGAGAGACAGAGTGAGAGAAAAAGCGAGAGAGAGAGAGAGAGAGAGAACGAGAGAAAAAGCGCGAGAGAGAGAGAGAAAAAGAGAGAGCGAGAGAAAAAGCGAGAGAGAGAGAGAGAGAGAGAGAGAGAGAACGAGAGAAAAAGCGAGAGAGAGAGAGAGAGCGAGAGAAAAAGCGAGAAAGCAAGAGAGAGAGAGAGAGAGAGAAAGAGAGAGCGAGAGAAAAAGCGAGAAAGCAAGAGAGAGAGAGAGAGAGAGAGCGAGAGAGAGAGAGAGAGAGAGAGAGAAAACGAGAAAGCGAGAGAGAGAGAGAGAGAGAGAGAAAGAGAGCGGGGAAGTGGTGCAAAGTGTTCGAAACCAAATGGCGCGGGAGAAGAAGAGCTTTGTTTTCAAAGTGTGGAAACTGGTCGTGTGGCAGGAGAGGATGTGAAAGGTTAGCGTCAAAAAAGAAGAAGAAAAAAACATTGTTATAGGTTGAAGCGAAGCGAGGGAAGTAATTGTAAAGAAATGTATCGAAAATTAAGGATCTAAATTCTTGCCTCCAAATCATATGTAGGGGAAAAAATAATAAACAATAAGACCTTTTGTTATCAAGCGTACCCTAGACTTTTTTTTTTTTTTTTTTTTTTCTTACACGAAGGTAAGGGATGTTCGAAGACTAGTTTTGATGAGGAAATAGAAAGGTAATGTCCGGTTACACACATACATACATACACACTGTGCTACGTTATATACGCCCACATTTTTCATATCTATGTATATGTATAAGTCAGTGTTATCGGGGGCATTAGGGGGGGGGGGGGGCTAAAAAGGCATTTTTTCCTTCTCTTTTAATGTCATTAATTTCTTTTTCGTTACACCAGTCTATCTCTCTTTCTTTGTATCTATCGATCTGTTTATCTATCTATCTATTTACCCCAATCTATTTATCTATCTAGCTATATCACTTCATACCAATCAATCTATCTAATTACCACTATTTATCTATCTATCTCTATCACTTTAAACCAATCAATCTATCACTTCATCAGCCTATCTATTTGTCCGTCGATCCAGCAATTCAGAAGTTATTTCCCTTATTTTTTAAACTCTCCTCCGACCCATTTACTCTTCATCAAAATATTTTTTCCCCCTCGAACCACTTTTTTTTTTTTTTTTTTTTTTTTTTTTTTTTTTATTCCCTATACCAGTGAACCAAAAAGAGGCTTTGGTTCTTTCCACCGCTGGCTGCCATTAGTTAAAAATATGATAGTACTTTTCTTCGTTTATTTAGTATTATAGTCATTTGTTTATTTGCTGTCATGTTCTCCTTCATTGATCTGATTGTTATTGTTATTTTCGTTATTTTTCATCGTTATTGTTGTTCTTATTTTTTTATTATCATCATCCTTACCATCAATATCATTATTATCATTGTTTTAAATATCCTTTTTATCATCATTACTTTTATTGTTGCTGTTATTGTTTTCATTATCATTATTGTTACTGTTACTATTATATCGTTTTTATTTTCTACATTACCATTATCATCATCATTCTTATATTCTTTGTTATATATATGATTATCATTATTGTTTTACCTATCATTATCATTTTTATCATTATCATTTTCGCTATCATTATTACCATCATCACTGTAATCATCATAGTGTTATCATTTTCATTACCATTATCATTTTTACCATCATTATTATCATTACTTTATCTATTTTTATCATGTACATTATTACTACTAGCATTATCATTATTATTATCATCATGATTACTAATGTCACCATTATCATTATAATTGCTATCATCATCATTACTATCATGATTATCAGTGTCAACATTTTCATCATTGTTATTTCTAAAGGTTAGACTCTTTATCATTTTTATTATTTCTATAATTATCATCATATCATCACTCATATTGTTATCAATATTTACTATTTCTATTATGTTCATTATTGTTGATATCACTATCAATACTTTCTTATTTGTAGCGTTACTATTATCTTTATTGTTAGCATGATCATTATTATCATTATCATCAGGTTTATTTTTTCTGTCATTAGGATAAAAGTCATTACCAAAATTACCATATAATGATAATTACTTGTCATGATAATTATCATGATAATCATTATTTTGATTGTTATCATTATTACCATTGTTATTGCCATAACTATCACTCAAATTTATTATCTTTATCATTATCACCTCTTTTATCATTAACGCTATTATCATTAATATCATTAATATCATTATCACCTCTTTTATCATTAACGCTATTATCATTAATATCATTAATATCATTATCACCTCTTTTATCATTAACGCTATTATCATTAATATCATTATCATTATCCTCATTGTTATCATTATCATTATTATCATCAATTTAATATCATCATTATTGTTGTTATATCTATCCTCATTCCTATCCTTATAGTCGATATCATTATCAATCTTTTATTATCAACATCATGTGTTATTATGCTCATCATTGTTATAATCATCAACATTATTTATGTTATCAGTATTATTGTTATTACCGTCATTATCATCTTTGCAACCATCACTCTTATTATTATTATCATCGCAATTATTATGTTTATCATTAGGTTATCATTAATATTAATATCGTTATTACTATAATCAACATTATTGCTATTGCCCTTCTGTTATCATCTATATTTTTATTTTCATTTTTTTTATCACCATTATTATTATTATTATTGATATCTTAGTTATCATCATTATCTTGATTATCATCACTATTATCATAGCCATCCTTATTATATCATTGTTATCCGTATTGTCATCATAATCATCATAATCGTTATCATCATCTTACTCCTCATCCTCATTCTCCTCTAGACCATTTACATCAATCTTTATCATTTTCATTATCAGTAATGATATCGTAATCCTAATCATAATTATAATGATCAAAATCACCAAACACAAATCCAAACCAACCCATTAAATAGCCTCTTTGCTTGTTTCCCCCATTTCTTTCTTCAACAATTGATTCACTAAATATTTCACATAAAGTAGAATAAACAAAAACTTTCTATTTCTACACAAAGAAACTTCAAAGATATTTTCTTGCAGAAGTTTGGTGCGAAAACAAATAGAACGTAAATTAACAGTTTTCTACTTAAGTGTTCAAGATGATGACAGTGCATTAGTAATCAAGGAAGTAACAAGTGCGATTTGGAAAACGAATTAAGGAATACATAGATAAATAGATAGATGGAAAGACAGATGGAGATGCTAGACACAGATAGAGATTGAGAAATACACATTGGTAGATAGAAATAATAGATAGATAGACAGATATATACAGATCTCTCTCTCTCTCTCTCTCTCTCTCTCTCTCTCTCTCTATATATATATATATATATATATATATATATATATATATATATATATATATATATATATATATAGATAGAGAGAGAGAGAGAGAGAGAGAGAGAGAGAGGGAGGGAGAGAGAGAGAGAGAGAGAGAGAGAGAGAGAGAGAGAGAGAGAGAGAGAGAATTAGAAAAAAATAATATCCGGAAAATATAAGAGAACAGAATAATAACCCAGACAACGCAATCATAAAACCAATATAACCATTAAAAAAAGGAAGCAAAACTAATCATAATAGTTGAAAAAAAAATAAAAAATCACGTTACACAGTTGTCCTAAATACCAATAGACAACGATGGAGGCAAAGGCGAAGAGGAAGAAGGACTTAACGGAGAATTGAAGAAAGATTCAAAATAGGGATTATGAAGGAGACGAAACGACGTACCGATGGAACCTCTCCTCACTAACAAGAAAGCTGTGAGAGTAGCAGAGGGGCGTCAGAAGAGGCGGCCGCGATAAGACCTTGTAATGACGTGCTTGAGGTGTAGCAAGAGGACGTCTGGTTGGTTCTCGTCCTCCTGCTATGGCAAAAGAAAAAAAAAAAAAAAAAAAAAAAAGTATCTTTTCTTTCTCTCATTTTATCTCCTAATCATCATCGATTCTTGTTCTTCCGTAGAAAAAAAAATGCGAATATATCACTCGTGTTTATGGACGTTAGACTTTTTTACTTTTTTTCCATATCGATTATTTTTCAGAGATGATATAAAGGTATATAGATATGTGTGCATAGATGCATGAGTGAGAGAGAGAAAGTAAGAAAGGTCAGGGAGCTCCTTACTCCAAATGAATAAGTTTGTAGCTGCTCTCTAATGAGATGCAGTAATGGATAAGCCCTGCTATATATATGAAAAGGTGGGCTCGTTACTATCAACTAGTCGAGAAACATTTTTTAAGCATTACTATAAAAGTTTATGAGCCATATAAAGATTGTCTATCCCGATGATCTTCAAAAGTATTTTTATCAACATTAAAACAATACACGTGTTCTGTTTATGCATGTTTGTATTTTCTTTATCATCTTTTGTGAACTATGGAAAGTGAAGGAATTATGTGCAAAGAAAGACAAAAAAAGAAAGAAAAAACATATAATGTGAGAGAAGAGAGGGAGAGAAGGAGAGAGAGAGAGAGAGAGAGAGAGAGAGAGAGAGAGAGAGAGAGAGAGAGAGAGAGAGAGAGAGAGAGAGAGAGAGAGAGAGAGAGAGAGATAGAGAAAGAAAGAGAGAGAGAGAAAGAAAGAGAGAGACAGTACATACAACTCTCTAAACAGTAATAAGCATAAAAATAACCATTACAAATAAAAGCACAGCTTTACCACATAAAACCCCAACCGCTCTTTTCCTCCCGCAGTTACGACGTGCGAGAGTTATTAGGCGGCCAACCCAAGCACTGGTGGGACGCTGACTTGCTAGGCTCGAGGGCGTACTTCAACGCCGGTTCCTCGCCCTCTCACCTCCTCCTCGAAGGATTAGCTCAAGGCGATGCAGGACTCTACAAGTGCCGTGTGGACTTTCAGAGAGCGCCGACGAGGAATACCAGAGTTAATCTTACTGTTGTTGGTATGTACTCATGACTGACGAGTGTGTGTGTTTTAGTGCTTTTTCCTTGTATCTATGCTTCTTGTTCTTTTTCTTCTTGTCGTTTTTATTGGTGGTTTATTGTTATTATCATTATTACGATGCTATTATTGTTATCATCATCATGACTATCTTTATACCTATGCTTCCTTTTCTTTTTCTTATCATCATTATTAGTGGTTTTATTTATATTTTTATTATTATCATTATTCAATGCTATTATTGTTATCATCATCATGACTATCTTTATATCTATGCTTCTCTTTCTTTTTCTTATCATCGTTATTAGTGTTTTTATCTATATTTTTATTGTTATTATCATTATTATGATACTATTATTGTTATCACCATCATGATTATCTTTATATCTATAACTTCTTTTTCTTTTTCTTCATATCATCATTATTAGTGTTTTTATCTATACTTTTATTATTTCGATACTATTATTGCTATCATCATCATGATTATCATTATAACTAGCCTATTACGATTTTCCTCCGTAGTGCTGTTAAAATCATAGGAAGCTTGAACTACTCCTTCTGGCTTAAGTCCACGTGTGTACTCCAGCTAGTTTTCCGGTATCTTAAATCACATTGTCCTGCATAAACATAAAATCATATCTTTATTGTTATTATCATTATTAGGATACTATTATTGTTATCATCATCATCATCATTATCTTTATATCTATTCTTTTTTTTCTTTTTCTTATCATCTTTGATAGTGTTTTTATCTATATTTTTATTGTTATTATCATTATTACGAAACTATTATTATCATCATCATCATCATTATCTTTATATCTATGCTTTTTTTTTCTTTTTCTTATCATCTTTGATAAGGTTTTTATCTATATTTTTATTGTTATTGTCATTATTACGAAACTCTTATTATCATCATCATCATCATCATCATTGTCATTATAACTAGCCCATTATGATCTTTCTCTGGAGTGCTCTTAAAAGCATAGGAAGCTTGAACTACCTCTTCAGGTCCACGTGTGTACTCCAGCTAGTTTTTCCAGTATCTTAAAGTACATTGTCCTGCATAAACATAAAATCATATCTTTCAGGGTAAGATGTTTGTACAAGCCCTGGAAAACAAAGTATATGATGTTTAGTTCTTCCTGATGTTCATCAGATATTAAATACACGTGGCTGCCTCCTATGTTTAGGATTTGATAGGCATGTCAGTTGATATTCAAATCCTGACCTTGCACTGCTTTTGCAAGGGCTTCTGTTGTTGATTCAATATTTACTGCGCCTGTTCCATTGTTATGATTACTAATCTGTTCTCACAGTAGTATCTGACTTATCTCTATATAGGGATATCTTTTCTTTTAAGGAGTCTATGTCAGTTTGCATTATTTTCTTCATTTCTCCTTTTGGCCTTGCGTGGTTAACCAGGTATTTTATTTATTCATATCATTATCACCATCATTATCGTCATTACCATCGTTATTATTACCATAATCATCATTATTATTATTATTATTATCATCACCATTATTATTACCAATATTATTGCTACTATCATTCTTAATATCGGTATTATTTCATCATCATTTTTGCTATTAAAATTATTATCATTATCATCGTCATTGTTCAAATTATCGTTTTATCATTATCATTATCAACATTGTTATTATTGTTATCATCATCATAATTATCGTCATTATTTTGATCCTTTATAATTGGCATTATTAATGAAACTGTTTTCATGATTAATTTCTTTATGAAAATATGTTATCCTTGTTATTAACATTATCATCATTATTATCTTTATTACTATGCAAATTATCATCCTTAGTATCACTTTGACCATTACTATTACTGTTGTCAAGATCATATATAATCATAATTATCATCATCATTAATATATCTGTTAAAGATTATCATCATTGTTATTATCATCATTATTATAGTTTCTATAACCATTGTTATAGATATTGATGTCATCATTATCATTATT
>NW_028234440.1:22142560-22145060 GCF_977035675.1 Penaeus japonicus
GTGTCTGTTGGGGAGGGGGGGGGGCAGGGGCTGTCGGAGTGGTGTGGTGACGAAGTGTAGTGGGGGTCGATGGGTAAGGGTGGAGTGTTTGAGTGATGGAGTAGAGGGTGTGTGGATCGGAGTGGAGTGATGGAGAGGTGTTGGGGAAGTGGGTGTGTGGAGAGGAGTGGAGTGATGTGGAGGTGTTGGGGAAGTGAGTGTGTGGATCGGAGTGGAGTGATGTAGTGGTGTTGGGGAAGTGGGTGTGTGGAGAGGAGTGGAGTGATGTAGAGGTTGTTTTAGGAGAATGAGGGAGTTGAGTGACGTGGTGGTGGAGTAGGTGTGGTCGTTATTTTGTGGAAGGGAAAGGGGTGGGGTGGAAGGTAAAATAGTGCTTGGGGATAGATTGAAGGTTGGGGAAGGCGTGGGGGGGGGGGGGCAGGAGGAGAGGAGGAGTCACTCCCTCGGGGTCAAAGAGAGAGCGAAATCCTCACTCACACTCAAAGTCTATTCAAAAGCGACGCGTAAGACTCCTCCTCGAGTGTAAATATTTACCTTAGGCGTAAGAAAGTAAATACAAACAGATATACATGTGTGTTATATACAGAAGAGTCATTTGTATTCTTTAGAGTTTTACTATTTTTTGTGATGTATTTCTACGGAGCTACGGATGTTATATATGCTCTGTCTGTCTCGATCAATCTCACTTTCCCCCCCCCCCCCTATTTTTACCTACAAATCTCCAAGGTTACGCGTCAATGCAGGGGGAAGGAGGGGAGGAAGGGGAGGGGGGGGTGTAATTGAGAGAAATGGATTGAGAGAAAGAGAGATAGAGGTGGGGAGAAGGGGGGAAGGGGGGAGTGAAACTGAACTCATGAGAGAAAATGAGAGGAGAGAGTGAGAAATGAGAAAGAGAGAGAAAAAAGGTGTCTAGTTTCTATACTTTCTCTCTCTATATATATATTTATCCCCTCCCCCTTCTCTCTCTCTTTCTATCTAATTCTATCTATATCGCTTTCCGTCTCTCTCTCTTTCGTGAGAGAACGAAGAAGAGCCTCGCTCTCTTACTCCCTTCCTCGTTCTTTTATCCCTCTTCCCCTATTCATTTTTCTTCTCTCCTTGTCCTCAAGACATCTCACCCTTTACACCGTCCCCGGGGGAGTTAACACTCGCGTTGAAATATGCAGCACTACGGGCTTGTCGGCTGCGTGGCGCTTGTGTTATGACGCCATAATCAAATTGGCCTCACAGCTGCGGCGCATGCATGGCTTTGTGGCTTGAAGAAGGTCAGGCAGTCATGCAGCCGTTCGGGGTTTCCTCTCTGTTTCGCTCTGCTTTGGTCTCCTTCGCTCCGATTTTCTTTCTTTCTTTTTGTCTGTCCGTCGTATTTGCTTTTCTTTGTCTTTTTTTTTTCATTCAGGATATATATATATATATATTTTTTTTAAGTTACATTTATTATCTAATCACTTTCTCTTTCTTTGTCTGTCTGTCTCTCCTTCCCATTTTTTGTGTGGGTATATATGATTGTAAGTGCTACATATACACCCAAGGGAAAAGCAGAAAAAATCTATGAACATGCCAAAGACCCTCTCACTATATTAATTCCTCAAAGGTTGGGGGGGGGGGGGAGAGGTCTTCGGCATAATCGTGTGTTTTCCATCATTTCCTTCGTCCAGCATGAATCTTTCACAGTGAGGGTAAGCGTTTATCTAATCATGAACGTGAATCTATCCAATTTCATGTGAAACAAGCAAGAATAATATCCGCACAGACTCGGCTGAAAATCACAGATTGCATATGATGCAATTTACATCTATAACTTGATGAATTCTAAGGCATATATTTCTATGAGATAGTTGTCACACACTGAAAATAATGTTGTTCATGAATATATAAATTAGAAACTAATAAACGATTGACGCAAACTTATCGGCACTTCAGTAAAGAATAAGCTCCACAACCCATAAACAAGTCAGTTGGGACTGATAAATAGCCAGGGAATAGCCAGACGCTGGTCATCATTAAACGAATTCATATTAACTAATTTGTTTTCAAGGAATGCATATAAAGAATATGTATTCATATATATAAATATATATATATATATATATATATATATATACATATATATAATATATATATGTATATAATATATATATATATATATTATATCTATATAATATATATATATATATATATATAAGTGTATGTGTGTCTGTATATATATATATATATATATATAAATATATATATATATATATATATATATATATATATATATATATACACATAATATATATAAATATATATACACATATGCAGAAAGAGCGAAAAGAAGGAAGAAATGTCTCTATCTGAACACAAACACATGCAAATGCAACCTAAAAAAGAAAAAAAGAAAAGAAAAACTCGCAAGAGAAAAGGCCAAAGACGCAAGCGAATGAAGTCACAGGCCGATCGTTACGAGTCGACCGGCGCCAAGGAGGTCGGAGGGAATTAGCACCAAAGAGCAAGTCTT
>NW_028234440.1:22202716-22207716 GCF_977035675.1 Penaeus japonicus
TTATAATATATATATATATGTATATCGTATGTATGTGTGCTATAATTGGTGTTATAGGGTATCTAGTATGGTATAATATTTTTTTCTTTAACTGAGTCTGTTTCTTCTCTCTTTCTGTTTTCTTCGCTTTTTCTATTGTACCCTAACCATTGTCTACTCGGAGTCTCGATCATGTTTTCCTTTTCTATTGCGAACATTATCCGTGTGGTCTAACGTGGCGGGGGGTCAGAGATGTTGACTTGAGCATCTCGCTGTCTGTTTGTTGTTCGGTCAATGATAAAAAAAACTTTATTAAATATAAAAATGATAATGTATTGATAATTAATGATGGAATACTACACAATTCTATGATATACTACTGAATTATAATGATAATGATGATACTGATACACAATACTGCCTAATGATAAATAGATTTGACGTAATAGATAATCTACTTGCTTAATATGCCCTAATCTTAATTAATACTTCCAAAAAATAATGATAATCCTCATGTGATTGAATAAATAATAGTTCTCTCATAATGAATTAGAATTTAGAATATAGCGATCTGCCTACAAGAATATTAAGAAATAATAAAAATCAATAATGATAATTAATGAAGACAGTATCATAATAATAATAATAATGATCATCATATTGATGATTCTAATGAAAATGATAATGATAATAACAATGGTGATAATGAGAATGATAATAATGATAATAATAATAATGATAATAATAATAATGATAATAATGATCACAATTATAATATAAATAATGATAACAAAGATCATCATAAAAATAACGATGATGCCTCTTACAACATAAACAATTAACACGATTAACAAAACATTCAAAAAAAAATATACTATATTGCACAAAAAGAGAATAAAAGGTGGAAAAAAAGAAAAAAGAGAGACAGAAAAAAAGAAAAGGCGAAAATAATTATCTCCGCTGATTCGTTTCAGGTCCTTCCCTCCCCCATTCCCAATCCACTACTCACACATTATTCCACCTCACGTTTCTCAAAAAGGCGTTCTTGAGGGAAATTCTAACGCCGGAACGAAAAGGGATTATTTTGTTTAAGTTTAAGGATTTTACAGAATTTCCTTCATACCGATATTACACAACTCTAGGGACTTACTTATTCAAACGGTGGCGTTGGAGGGAGCGTGGTGGAGCGTGTAAATTGTTTAGTGTTTGTTTTGTTGGTGTTGATTTTTGGTAATAAGGAACAAGCCTAACGGGGTCCCTGCTTAATAATGCTTTCTCTGTTAGTTTGCGTGTGTTCGTGAATATGGCTTTCTTTCTTAATGCCTTGACTGGAATTAAATAAAACGTTGAAGGGATAATGTATGGCTATTTGCAGAAATACCAGTTGCGGCTCTACTAATTGTGTTAGTTAGCGGTCCGTCTTCTTCCTTTTGTGCTCACTATCACGAGGAGAAAGAAGTGTGAGGAGTGTATGGTTGTTGTGTTGTTGGGTGTGTTTTATAGTGGATGTGCGGCGTGTGGTTGTTGTTGTTGTTTGTTATGATCGTCGTTTATTGTTGCGGCGGCGTGATTTTGGTTTATTGTCTATTTATTGTCCATTTATTGGTTTTGTTATCCAGTACTATTATTGTTTACTTGTTTTTTTTTTTTTTTTTCTGTTTTTTTTTTTGTTTTGTTTCTGTCATCTTGCCTTAAGATTGATTATTATGGTCCGTGGATGATTATTTTTATTATATCTATTATTTTCATTTTTATCGTTATTGTTGTTATTTCTATTATCATGATAGCTATTGTTATTATAATTATCATGATAGGTATTGTTATTATCATCATCATTATCAATGCCATCATTATCATTATCCTTATTCTTATCCTTATTAGTATCATTACTATTCGTATAATTGTTTTTACTATAATCATTTCCATTGTCAAATGATGATATAATTATATTCAGGATTTTTTTTTATCATCATTATCATATTTCTTACCATTATTATTATTAATAGTAATAGTACTGTCATTGATATTACCATTTGTATCATGATCATCATTAACAACAGTAGTAATAGTATCATTTTTATTTTCATCATTATCCACATTGTTATTACCTTTGATTATTTTATCACCAACATTATCATTATTTTCTTTAATGTCATTACTTTTCTATCCATTCATGATATTACCATGATTTTTTCATAACCATCATTAACATTATTTTCTTTATTATCATTATTAGTGTATATTACCATCTAATCCATAGGTTTAACTAAACCATTATAACTGTTTCTCGTTCAAATCATCAGTATCTATTATTGTCCATTGTTTATTGTGTTATTTATCATATAATCATTATCATCCTTATCATTACCAGTAAAAGCATAGGTTGGGCTCCTATCAACATCACTTACCTATTACCTTGAATCATTCAATTGTTTAATCTTTATTCATTAATGTTTGTTGTTATAATCTATTCCACTATCAAATTATCATTATCTCATTGTTATTATTGGTATTACCAACTACTTATCCTTTTTTTTTGGTCGTCTACTTTACATTATTATAGGTTACTATTATCGTTAAACCTATATTTGCCATTATTATCACTATCTTGATACCAGCATTCCTTACCTCCATTATTATGTTCTAGAAAGAGAGAGAGAGAGAGGTAGAAGAGTGAGTTTGGGTAGGTATAGAGTAGATAGTAATATGAGTTAGTGAGGAGATTGCGAGTAACGGGGAAGTATGAGTAGAGTAAGAGGGTCATAAGATGAAGACGGTTGGGAGGGGCAGAGGGATCGAGGATTCAAGTGAGAAGGAAGGATGGGGAGGGGAAGGTGGAGCCGGGGAGGCGGAGTGCACCCTCCAGGTAGATAGTAGAGATTTAGGATGAGTATGGTGTGTGGGGGTGGGTAGCGTGGGGGTAGGGTGGGGGTGTGGTGCGGGAGGGGTGTGGGGGTGGGGGGAGGGGAGGGATTGAAGAAAGAGAGTGGGAGAAGGAGAGAGGAGGGCTGGTGCTTGTTGAGGAGAGAGGGTGGGGGGAGGAGAGGGGGGTTGGGGGTAGTGGTGAGACGGGGGGGGTGGGGGGAGGGCCGGATGGAGAGGGTGGAGGACGAGGGGGAGGGACGGTGGAGGACAAGGGGGAACACGGGGAGGAGGGAGGTAGGAGGAGTGGAGGAGGGGAGGTTGAAGGGGGGGAGGGGGGAGGAGTAGGGGAGGGGGAGGGGGCCGAGGGGAGGTTGAGCGTGGGGGGAGATTGTGGGGGGGGGAGAGAGGAAGGGAGGGTGGGGAGGTGGGAGGAGGGAGTAGGAGAAAGGTAGGAGAGATGAGGAGGAGATGAGGTGGGGTTGGGGAGGAGTAGGATTGGGGCGGAGAAGGGTGGTGGAGGAGAGGGTGTGTGGAATAGATGGAGAGGGGAGGAGTTGGGGGCGGGAAAGGGGGGCGGGAAGTGAAGAGCAGAGGAGGGGAGGAGGTGGCGGGGGAACGAGAGGTTGTGGTGGGTAGGAGAGGGAGTGAGGGGAGGAGGAGGAGATGGGGCGGTGGGGGGGGTGATAGGAGTGGAGGGGGATGTCGGGGAGAGGGATTGTGCAGAGGAGGTTGTGAGGAGGGGTGGGGGGGAGGAGTGGGGTGGAGTGGGAGATAGGTGCGTAGGAGGGGAGGAGAGGAGAGGAGAAGTGGGGGGGAGCGAGGAGGGAGGAGAGGGAAGGAGAGAGGTGGGGGGGATTGGGGAGTGGGGGGGAGGGGGTGGGGAACGGAGGTGTGGGTAGTGGGGAGGAAGGGGGGGGGGGAGCGCCGGGGGGAAGGGATGGGACTGTTAGGGGGGGGTGGGGGGGGGCGGTGGCGGGACGACTGGGAGGGGGGGAAGGGAGAAGGGAGGGGGGGGGAGGGGGGGAGGGGTGTGAATGGATCAATGAGGGAAAGGGAGGGTCGAGTAAGAGGATGAGGGAGAGTGAGGAGAGGAAGAGATGTGTATTGTTTGTACTGTGTGTAATAGGAGAGAACTGGGTAGAGGAGAGTTGTCTTACGAATCATTGATGAGATGTAGCGGTGTTGGAGGGGGGCGATGGAGAGAGAGAGAGAGAGAGAGAAGAGAGTTGTGAGAGATGTTGATGGGAGTGTGAGACGGGTTGCCGAGTAAGGAGGTGAGATGAGAGTAGGAAGTGACTGAGGGAGTGGGAGGAGATGGAGAGAGTGGGGTGAGAGAGCGCCCGGGCGAGAGTGACCGAGATCGTAGAAGAGAAGATGAGAATGGAAGAGAGGAATCCGTGGACGGAAGGGACGATAGAGAGTAGTGTGATGGAGAGGTGGATGGAAGAGTGATGCGGAGTGTCGGGGGGAGATGGTGTGAGAGAGAGAGGGCGGAGGATGACGGGAGAAGGCGAGAGGGGATGAGAGGAGAGAGAGAGAGAGAGAGGAGAGATGATGAAGAGTATGGGTGACCGATCTGTGTGTGTGAGACTTGTGAGTGAGAGGGAGACGGAGGTGAATGGAGGATTGAGAGAGGTGGTGGGGTGGCGGAGAGAGAGGATAGAGATGGGGAGATTGTGTGTAGGAGGAGAGGTGAGAGAGAGGAGAGATTCTATCGACGGAGTGTGATCGCAGAGATGGAGAGAGAGGTGAGAAGAGAGAGATGTGTGAGCTGAAGAGAGGAGGGAGAAAGAGAGAGGAGAATTGCAAGACGTTGAGGTGATGGAGTGTGGAGGGAGAGAGAGTAGGGTGAAGAGAGAGAGAAGAGGAGTGACATTTTGAGAGCGAGAGAGAGGTGGTGAGTTTGGAGAGGTGTGCGGTGGTTGTGCGTGATGGAGAAGAGGAGAGTCGTGATATGTGATTCGGAGTAGGGTGAGAAAGAGGAGAAGAGAGTGAAGAGAGGAGAGGAGTGTAAGGGACTGAATTGGGTGGATGAGAGATGTAGTCTGTAGAGAGTAGAGGAGAGATCGTAGAGTAGGATGAGTGATACGGGCATTCGAGAAGGAGCGAGAGGATGTGTTAGAGATGTGGTTATTAAGATGAAGATGTGAGAGGAG
>NW_028234440.1:22227716-22232716 GCF_977035675.1 Penaeus japonicus
TATAGTGAGTATGATACATATATATTATGAAATATATTATTATGTAATATAGATATATCATTATATAGTGAATTACATATACACACAGACACACACACACACACAATCACATCACAGCACACACACACACACTACACACAACGCACACCCACACTAACCACTTATATATATATGATATATCGTCGGTTTATATATATGTTTGTGAGTGAGGATATAGTATAATATATATGCATATATATAATATACATATACACACAGACACACACACACACTCACACACACAATTCACACACACACACACACACACACTACACACACACACATATATATATATATATATATATATAGATATAGATTGTATATATATATATAGATATATATATATATATATGATATATATATATATATTTATTCATGTTACATGTGTACATATAATATATATATACATAAACATCATATATATATATATATATTTAATATATATATATATATATATATATATATATATAGTATTGTATATGTACATGTACATATATATATATATACATAAACATTATACTATATTATATAGTTATATAATATATATATATATAATATATATTTATTATATATATATATTTACATACATACAGGTATGCTACGCTCTTATATATATATATATATAGTTATTTATATTGAATATATATAATATATATATATACTATATATATATATATATATATAATATATATATACATACATACATACAGGTATGTAAATATATCGATATATATATATATAATATATATATATATATATATATATATATATAATATTTATATATATATTTCTTATCACATACAGGTATGTATATACACGCTCGCTATATATATATATCATATATAATATAGACGATATATATATATATATATATAATATATATATATATTTATTATATGTTTAATATATATATGCGCGCTCTACTATTAATATATATATATATATATATAGATATTATATATATATGTATATATATATATATATTTATTATCGCTCGCGCTATATATATAATATATATATATATATATGTATATATATATGTATATATATATATATATATATATATATATATATATATATATATATATATATATATATATATATATTTGTGTGTATATTTATATGTATATATATTTACGTATATATATATGTATGTATATTCATATAAGTACACATACACATAAAGCTGTATATATATCCTATTTGTCTTCTTTCCCTATTTATTTCCGCTTTCTCCTCCTTCGCACCTGAACTATTTTTAACCCTGCATCTTCTTGCGCGTGTGTTGCAGATGCTCCCGTGTGCAGGTCGGGCCAAGTGGATACGTATGGAGTATCGAAGCTCGAAAATGCTCATGTTTCCTGCCAGGTCGATGCGGTGCCTCAGGTGAGTGGTGGCTGCCGTTGGGCTTAGCTTACGAGTTTTTCTTTTCTTTATTTTTTTCTTGATAATTTCTTTTGGACGTATATTCGTATTACAAATTGATCTATGCGTTTATTCTTTATTATTATTATGATTTTTATTTATTTATTTTTTTATTTTTTTATTTTTTTTTTTATTATTATTATTATTTTTTTTTGGGGGGGGGATTTGTTTATATTTCAGAGACGGCAATGCAACACTACTGCCTATGCTTAGACCATGCCATGTAGATTCCATAATCACGTGATTTTGATTGACTAGGATGATTTGATGATCTAATTTATCAACATTACAAGAAATTATTATGAATGAATGTTTAACTTTACCTATATTTGGCGCCTTTCGATTCATATAATTCAAAACGTGACAAATACATCACTTGCGCAAAGAAGGGATCCAGTCTCATTCACACTTTTTTTCTACGTTTATCCCAAAGAAAATATATCAATCATCACCAAGTCTTCTTGCTCGGTTCTGCAGGTGACTCGGTTCTACTGGCGGTTCAACAACACGGCCGAGAGCCTGGAGGTGCCCCAGGAGCAGTTCACCGTGGGTTTGGGCGGCCGTAGCGTCGTTATCTACACGCCCATGTCGGACCTCGACTACGGGACGCTCCTGTGCTCCGCCGAAAACATGGTCGGGCGTCAGGCAGAGCCATGCGTCTTCCAGATCATTCCAGCCAGTGAGTGTTTGGGGATGAGGACTTTCACTATTTATCTATCTATTTATTTATTTATTTATCTATTTTTATTGGCTTTAAATGATTTATTTTTGGGTGGGTAGGAATTTGGATGGTGGGTGGGGGCGGGAGGAGGGATTTGTTATAACTTCTGCAATTACCTTATATAGTATATAGATAATTCTGTATTTATAAAGACATTTACTGTATACATGGTTATAGGTAAAGGCTTGCATATGAATATAGCTCACACACCCCTCCTCCCCCTCAAACACACACATCCTCATATCCACACACACACACACACACACACACACACATACAAACACACACACACACACACAAACACACACACACACACACAAATTTGCATACACACAATCAAACATTTACATATATATATATATATATATATATATATATATATATAATATATATATTATATATATTATATATATATCATACACACACACAAACACACACACACACAACACACGACACACACAAAATATGTATATATATATTTATTATATATATATATATATATATATATATATATATATACATATATATATATTGTTCAGCCTCCCTCTTGCCTCTGCGGCTTGAATTATGCTTCGATCTGACCTACCCTTAATTCTGCCCTTATAATGAACTAAAAGTCCTCAAAGTTATCCGCTCTTGAGTTTAATTTCGATCTAAAACCTATATCATTATGATTATCACTTCTAATAAGCTCCTCAAATATCAGCGTAGAATTCCCTCACATAAAACTCAAAAAGTAAAAAAGTAAAAAAAAAAAAAAATCCATCATTTCATTCAAAGACTCACTTCGGATTTTGGGGGAAACTCTTAATGACTTTTCTATCATTATTCAAAGGCAGAGCGCCGTATGTCAGGGGGTGCTTTAGTGTGCAAATATGCGTGTGATTGCTCCTTGGTGTCATTAATTGGCATATCCAACAGAAATATGCAAGATTTGGTGGGTGTTTTTTTTTTTTTTTTATAATCAAAGTTGCATATTAAAGTGTGTGCGTGTGTGTGTGTGTGTGTGTGTGTGTGTGTGTGTGTGTGTGTGTGTGTGTGTGTGTGTATGTGTTCGTGTGTGTGTGTATGTGTATGTGTGTGTATGTGTGTGTGTGTGTTCGTGTGTGTGTGTGTGTATGTTTGTGTCTGTGTCTGTGTGTGTATGTGTGTGTGTGTTTAGGTATCGCTAAATACCCCAACCACATAATATAAAACAGCCCATGAGCGTAATCTCTGACCAGAATCTACCAAACCACACGAAAAATCTCACCACCTTCCTTGTCCTCAATTATAAAAATCACGGCAGGCGCGCGCGAGTTCCGAACCATAATACAAAATGGAAGATTAGATTGTTGGTCTCCTGGTGAAGTGAGTGACAAGTTGATTGAGTTTATTGATTGGAAGATTCGGATGCGGTGCTTTGATTTGAGAAGCGTGATTGGTAGGTGGAGAAGGAGAGAGGAAATCAGAATTGAGAAGAACGAGAGATAATTGGGATGGGGGGGTAGTGGGGAGGGGGGTAGGGGTAGGGGTAGGGGACTAGAGAGGAATTAGGGTCTAAGTGAAATTATCATTAAGTTTGGAAGAGAGTAGAAGAAAAATCGAAGGAACAGAGAGAGAGACATGAGAAGAGAGAAAGTGAGAGAAAAAGAGAGAGGGAAGTGGAGTAAGGGAATGAGAGAGATGTAGCGAGAAAGAAAAAAAGAAAGGAAGAAAATTAAGCAAAAGATAGAAAGAAAAATAAAAGGGAGAAAGAAATATAAAAGAGAGAAAAAAAAGAGAAAAACAACAACAACAACAGAGACACTTTCAAGCAACCCACTAACCCACCCAAACAGCCAAACAACCCACCCAAACAGCCCATAAACGTAAACAAGCAGCCCACCAACCCACACAAATAGCCAAGCAACCTACCCAAAAGTTTAAAGCTTGTCGCGCACCTGCTCGGAAACGACGCGTCGGAACGGACACGAAACATCAGAAAGAAATCTAAACCATACATTTGAACGTGATAACGCGCACTTGCTCGGATCGGAAACGAAACGATGCCTCGGATCGGAATCGAAACGCCTCGATATCTTTGGGAAAAATATTTTTCTGATAGTTTCCGATGCGTCTGAGAGACTGCGCATTGCGCAAAAACGGCCTGTATACTGCCTGTGGACACGTGTACAGTCCGTTCATTATGGTCAGTTTAATTAGGAATGAAAAAACTATTTAATTACTGTGTCATTACGAAATTTATAATGAATATTAAGTCATCAGTATTATTAAGATGGCGTAACGATGGCCTTCGTGTTCTCTAGAAGCACATAAAATATGAATGAATCCCCAGCTTTTTTTTTCTCTCCTCTTCCCTCGTTGCAGCTGCTAATGCTTCTTCGTCACCTGCTAATCACTCATTTTTAGCTGGAATACTATGAAATCACACCTGCAACATCAACCTTTCTTCGCCCGACTGTACACTGAAATGAACAGCATCGCTCGTCGTTTCCGTTCGATGTCATTCTGATTAGGTGCGCTGGGACTGAACGTCCGTGGGTTCCCGCATGTCCGTTCCGAGGCTTCGCAATCTTCCGCGGTGTTTCCGATCCGAGCAGGTGCGCGACAAGCTTAACCAATCCACCCCTACACCCATAGAGCCCACTCACCCCTACACCCCCCCCCTTAAAAAAAGAAAGAAGAAAAAAGAAAAAAAAAACACCAACCAACACATCTATCATCCAACCCAACTCTCAACCCAAGAGGCCTATCAACCCACCCAAAGAAAGTTTTCCCCAACCCACCCACCCTTCAAAGACCCCACCAATCCCCCCCCCCTCAACCCAAAGAG
>NW_028234440.1:22240216-22242716 GCF_977035675.1 Penaeus japonicus
GGCGGGGGTGGGTGACGTAAACAAGGGGTCGAGGCAGAATAAGGGAGGGCGGGAGGGAGTGGGAGGTGGAGAGGTAGAGGAACAAGGGGCCCAGATGCAGAATAAGGGGAGGGCGGGGCGGGGTGGGGTGGGGTGGGGGTGGTGGGGGGTCGATAGAATGTATCATGCAGGAGCTAATTCACTGATGTTATAGATGGCACGGGAGGGTCCACTGACGATTGTATCGTTAATTGAAGTGTCGATGGCAATGATTATCGAAAAATCTATTTTCTCTCTCGAAATTGGGGTGGATTAAGGAGCTCTAAGGTAGAAGGAGAAAGATAAGGAGATGAGTTGGAATAGGAGCAGTCAAATGAAGCATATAGGAGTGGATTTCTTGAGGTTATAGATAATAGATATAGATATAGAAAATAGAGATAAAAGTTCTAGTGGGTAAAAAGATTTAGTTTGGGGAAGTAAGAGGTTGAACTGAAAATTGTATATCAAGATGAAGAGTCGATGACAATGGATAACTATAACGGATTTTATTATAGCTATCATCAATGCCATTATCTAGTAGTAAGCAGAGTAGACACAATCACTGACACTGTAATTATTCTTCATTCATAAATAAAGGCTAAGAACACCTTTGCTTGTTCGCTTACTGCAAAAAAGACCTAGTGTACGTAGCATTGAGATTTAAGGTAAGTAGTACTAAATACTTAAATAGTATTGCTTGTACATAATGCCATACATTTCCTATGTCTTAGCTAGCATTTTTTTACACTAATAGACTCTTTCGCTTTTTCCTCTGAAAACGATGCAAACCTAGGGCTATTAATGGATTATGCTTTCATATTTTCATTTCACATATATACATATATATATAAACATATACAGAAAGAGCGAGAGAGAGAGAGAGAGAGAGAGAGAGAGAGAGAGAGAGAGAGAAAGAAAAAACGAGAGAGAGAGAGAGAGAGAGAGAGAGAGAGAGAGAGATGAAAGTGAATCTGATTTAAAAAAAAAAAGTTTTTCTTCATGTGATCCTACCTCATATGGCCAAGTATAGAACCCGATGTTTACACACTTGATCTCGGATCATCATTTTATACACCGTAGATTGGATGCCTCAGGTAATGTGCGCGTATGTGGGTGTGGGTGTTTACGTGTGTTTGAATGTGTGAGTGTGTGTGTTTGTGTTTGTGTTTGTATGTGTGTGTGTGTGTGTGTGTGTGTGTGTGTGTGTGTGTGTATGTTTGTGTTTGTGTTTGTATGTGTGTGTGTGTGTGTGTGTGTGTTTGTGTTTGTATGTGTGTGTGTGTGTGTTTGTGTTTGTGTTTGTATGTGGGTGTGGGTGTGTGTGTGTGTGTGTATGTGTATGTGCGTGTGTGCCTGCCCCTGTGTGAGCTAGTGTTTATTTTCGAATATTTGCTAATAATAGTAAATTTACAAGTTCGAGAGTTTATATATCATTGTTCATACGCAATCAAACACGTAATCTGATAGACTTCCTCAAATGTAGTATGCAAATTTGCAATTACATAAATACATACTATATTCAGCATAAATCGTCTGTTGCTGTAAAAGTACTTGCGTTAATTAATGCATTCATACATAAAGAGAACTGACTCATAACAAAACATTTAAACAGAGACATATGCACACATAAACTTAAAACAGACACATTTAAATTGTGCAAGCATATATACAACTTCATCATTAAAATTATAAAGAAATCGGTCATATCAGCAGAACAACAGTAAGAATAACAACTATAATACAAATGATAATGCTAGTAATGATGATAATAGCAACAACAACAATAATAATGGTATTAATGTTAACAGTAGATAACAAAAGAGATAATAATAATAATAATATCATTAATAATGATAATGCTGATAATAATGGTGATAGTGATAGTATTGATGATAGTAGTAGATACTGATAACAATAATGATAACAATAACAAGCACATAACAAAAGCAAACAATAACAAAATTGACATTAATGATAAGCAACCATGTAAGTGAGCACACATACCTATAGCAATCATTTTGATATCGTAAGATATGTACATACGCTAGACCGAATTTGGCAGCCAATGCACATTCCCTGAAGCGAGAGACGTGCCGCAGGGAAACCGCAGGGAAACCGCAGGGAAACCGCACGCTCACCGCACGCTCCTTTCCGCCCCAGACTGTGACGACGTGACAGTAAGCATCAGAGGCGGCACAGCACAGCACCGCCTCCACTGCCACCAGCAACAGCACTCCCCTTCGCTCGTGCAACACCATCAGCACTGTCAACAGCAGCCACAGCGCCCGCAGCCGGCGAGTCAGTCTGCGCTCAGCAAGTTGGGGCAGCAGGACACTTTGCATTATACCCTACCTTTGCCCGCCCATCATGCACACGACCCGAGGCACGCCCACCTCCTCAGGAACTCAGCTTATACCACGCCCAGAGTAAGTGTGGTGGGGGATGGGGGGAGGAGGAGAGGGAGAGGAGGAGGAAGAAAGGG
>NW_028234440.1:22275216-22280663 GCF_977035675.1 Penaeus japonicus
GATGGGAGGGGAGGAAGGAGAGGGGGAGGGAGGGGAGGGAGGGGGCGGGAAGGGGGCACGCGGGGGGGGGGAATGGGGGAGGGGAAGTGGCGAGGAGGGAGGAGGAGAGGGGCTGGGCGGGGGGGGGGAGAGGGGGAAGGGGGAAAAGGGGAAAGGGTAGAATTATGTGAAAATGAGTAAGATAAGGATGGAAGGGAGGGTGAGAGAGGGCAAGGAGAGGGATGTAGACAAGAAAGTGTGATTAAGGCAAATGGGTAAGTCTTAGGAAGAAAGAGGGGAAAAGTAATAGAAAATACGAGAAAGTTAAAGAGGAAAAAGACAGAGAGAGAGAGAGAGAGAAGAAGAAGGGAGAAAAAAGGGAGGAGAATGAGGACGAAGAAAGTTCTGAGATTTTTTAGACATGCAAGAGAGGAAGGATGCTATAAAAAGGAAGATGGAAGAAAAAGATGGAATTCACATACCTAAACCTGAGAACAGAAGGAACAGAGAAAGAGGAAACACTGCACGACTGGAGATAGAGCAGCGGACGTGAACGGTATAAAAACGTATATACAGACATACGGAAGAGATGAAAAGTAGAAAGGAGAAGAGAGAGAGAAAAAAAGAAAAGCAAGGTAAGAAGATGGAAACAGGTAGAAAAAAAGTCTCTCGGTTAGTTATCTGGGGGAAACGAGAGGGGGGAGCAAGTTCAGATATGTCTCAAGAAGGGTTGGAGCAAGATGGAGTGTAGAAGGAGGGCGGATGGGGGAGGGAAGAGCTCCTCCCGCTTCCGAGGGGAAGGAAAGGCGGGGGAGGGGAGAGAGTGTGATATAGGGAAAGAAGGGCGAGGAGAGGGGAGACGAGTGAAGGCGAAAGAAGGGTCAGCGCGGAGAGAGGGAGAGAGCCGTGAAGGGATGCAGAAGGCGTGGTCCCCCGCGTGGTGGGAAAGAAACAAGGGGATGGGGCGGGGAGGAGTGAAGGGGGAAAGAAAGAGTGCGTGGAGGGGAGAGAGAAGACAGTTATCATTCAATGTTTCTCAAAAGGAGGCCGACGGTAATGAACTCCTAAAGTGCTACGGAACGACAACCGAGAGAAGGATGGAGTACGGGAGAGAAGAGGGGAAGGGAAAGGGAAATCAGTCATGCTGCGGAAGAGGGCACAATAACAGGAAAGGAATGGTAAGGACACATCCCATCTCCAGGTCGCGCCCCCGACAAGGATGGCCATTATGTTTCTGCGGCATAAGAGCAAGACGGATGAGACATCTTTGCCCGTCCTCAACTCGACCACCTCAAAACGAGCTGGGGGAGAGGGGGAGGGGTGGGAAGGGGGGGTAGGGAGCAGAGGACCCGGAACTTGTGAGAGAAACAGGAGAGAAACGACGGTAGCTGAGAGCACGAGGATGACGAGGGGTGAGAAGCAGGAGCGCGACATGGAACGGGAAGGGGGAGGAGGAGGGGGAAGGGAGAGGGGGAAGGATCGGGAATTTGGGGAGGAGAGAAACAGGAGAGAAACGACGGGGATAGTATGATCAAGGAAGATATATATGATGATAGATAGTTCAGAGACGAGGATGATGGAGAGGGGAGAAGATGGGACATGGAACAGGAGGGGGAGGGGTGAGTTAAGAAAGGATGTGGGAGGTAGGTAAGAGAGTGAGGAGGAAAGAAGAGAAGGGGAGGAGGGAGGTGGTCATCATAAATGAAAAGAAACGGATGGTGAGAATAATGGAAGGCGCGAGGAAAATGGGGATAAGGAGAGAGGGAGAGAAGAATGAAAGAGAAAGGGAGGACCTGAAATAGCAGTAATAAATGAAAAAAAGGAAACGAAGCTGGAAAGAAAGAGGAAGGAGAGAAGTGAAGGTAAGAAAGGCAGGACAGGTACATTACTAGGAGGGAGAGATGAGTGGGTAAATTATTTAAGTCCGTAATTGAATCAGATGCAAGTGTCTATATTTTGCCGATATATTTTATATATACATATCTATCTATATTGTATTGTGCTTTGGACGATAGTAAATATATATATATATATATATATATATAGTATATATAATATATATTGATATATATATATATATATAATATATTACATAGTATATATATATATATACATATACCTCATATAAGTTTTTATATATACTATATATATAGAGAGGAATGATTATATATATATATATCATATATATATATAATGATATATATATATACTTAAATATTTATATAGGGGACTATTATATATTATATATATATATATGAGTCTATATATTTAAATATATATAGTATATATATATATATATATATACTTAAATATTATACATATATATTATATATATTATATATATATATATATATATATATATATATATATATATATATATATAGTATATGTTATATATTATATATATATATATATATATATATATGCTACCCGCATATATATATATATAGTATATATATATATATATTCCCCCTATATCTAAAATATATATGTATGTTCTATATGTATATACTATCATATACATCTCTATATATTATAATATATATTATATATTATGATATATATATATATCTGTATATATATTTATATATTATAAATATATATATTATATATATATATATATATATTATATGTCTAATATAAACTACATTTATAAACTCTACATACATATATTTTTTTAAGTTATATACATATATATAAATATATATATATATCTATATATATTATATATATATATATAAAATAATAAATTTATATATATTTAAATATATATATATATATATAAATATATATATACATAAATAATATATATATATATATAAAATTTTTAATCAATACATAATTATATATTTATATAATATATGTATATATATATAAATCTATATCTATATATATAATATATATCTATACACATATATATATATATATATATCTATATAATAGTATATATATATATAAAATATACACAGTATATATATATATAGATATATATATATATATATATATATATTTATATATACAAATATATACACACTCATATATATATCAACAAATATATATATATATATTTAAAATATATATATATATATAAATATATAATATATATAAATATATATATATAATACATTATAAAAATATAATATATCTACATATATCTATCTATATATATATATATAAATATTTATATATAATATAAATTCTGTAATATACATAACACACACACACAACAATACACACATAAGTATAAATATAAATATATAATATATATATATATATATATATATGATATCTATAATGTATATATATAAATCTATATATATATAAATATATACTATATCTTATAAATATATATACATATATATATGTAACATAATATCTATATCCAATAATATAATATATCTATAAAATATAATAAATATAAATAAAACTATTAAAAATATAGAAGAAAAGTATGTTATGAATAATTAATATGTATATTATATATATAAATAATATATATAACTATATATATCTATATATATATAACTATATATATATAAATACACCCACACATATATATATAACTATATATAAAATAGTCAATATATATATATCAAAATCAATATATATATATCTCTAACTAAATATATAAGTATGTATGTAGATATATCTCTTATATATATATCTCTATATATATATATATATATATATATGTATACATCTATCTATAATATATCTACTCATCTATAATATAAATATATCAAATTTATGTATCGATATGTATATATATTAAGTATGTCACTTATGTATATATATATATAAATCATAATATATCTGATATATGTCAATATGTACTAATATAAATATCTTCCTATAAAAATATAAATATATATATAAATAAATAAAATGTATATTTACATAATATATATATAATATAAATAACTCTATATATATATATATATCTATATCAAATTTGTATATTATACCTAAATATATAATATAATCTATATCGCTCATATATATATCCCAATCTCTCAATCGAGCCGCTCGCTAGAGAGATAGAGTCGATCTGCTCGAGACAACAATGGATGGTGTATCTTTAACTATGCTATATATTTATATCCACAATACACTCTCAATCTCTCTCGCTCTCTCCTCGTCTCTCTCTCTCTCTCTCTCTCTACTCACTCTCTCTCTCCTATCATATATATATATATCTATAATATATAATATCATATCATCACTCAACAATATCTATCAAAATCTATTAATATAAAAGATATAATCTATATATAAAAGAGATAGAGAGAGAGAGAGAGAGAGAGAGAGATAGAGAGAGAGAGAGAGATAATATGTAAGCACATATTCTCTTGTTCGTATGTTTGCGTGTGTGTAGATCGACAAATAGATTTATATGTACATATATTCTAACTGAAAAATCAACTTCAATTTACCGAACTATTAGTCATATTAAAGAAACTATTTGGAGGAACTGTAATCAGGACTGATGAGAGAAGAAAAAAAGAGAGTCGGAAAAAAAGAGAGAGATGAGAGGGCGAGAGAGAGAGAGAGAGAGAGAGAGAGAGAATGAGAGGGCGGGAGCGAGAGAGAGAGGGAGCGAGAAAGAAAGAGAGAGAGGGAGCGAGAGAGAAAGAGAGAGAGAGAGTGAGAGAGAGACAGAGAGAGAGAGAGAGAGAGAATGAGAGGAGGAGTAGCGAGAGAGAAAGGAGCGAGAGAGAAAGAGCGAGAGGGAGAGAGAGAGAGAGGGCGAGAGAGAGAGAGAGAGAGAGAGAGAGAGAGAGAATGAGAGGGCGGGAGCGAGAGAGAGAGGGAGCGAGAAAGAAAGAGAGAGAGGGAGCGAGAGAGAAAGAGAGAGAGAGAGTGAGAGAGGAGAGAACAGAGAGGAAAGAGAAGAGAGATATGTGAAGAAGGAGGCTAGCGAGAGAGGAAAGGGACGAGAGAGAAAAGGAGAATAGAGAGAGGGAAGGAGAGAGAGAGGAGGAGGAGAGAGGGAAGGAAAGGAAGAGGAGGGAAAGAGAGGTAGGAAGAGAGAGAGGGGACACGAAATTAAATTGGGGAGGCAAGAACTTTTGACACGTGGGGAGGGGGAGGAAAGGGAGGTGAGGGGGGTGTCGAGCTGTCAGGGGAATGACTTATGTTAATTTCCAGACGATTGGGACCCCGAGAGCTTTCTCTCTCTCTTTCTCTTCTCTTTTCTTTTCTCTCCTTTCCCTCTCTCGCTTTTTATTTTTTTCTTCTTTTTGCTTCCATTCCTCTCGTTTATTTTCTCTTCGTATAACAGTTTATTCAAACACACGCAAACGCATACATATGCACAATGCTCACACATTCAGCACTTAATAATTGTTATAACACCATCATGTATGCAAGGTCACATATAACAAACACACACACACACACACACACACACACACACACAGACACACATACGCATGCACAAAGCGTAGACATTCAGCACTTAATTGTTA
>NW_028234440.1:22350763-22353263 GCF_977035675.1 Penaeus japonicus
CGCTTCTTCATCTCTCCTCATTGGACAGGGAGCCATCTTGGATACTCTTTCCGATGGGAGGGGGGGGAGGGGGGAGGGGAGCGGAGGTCGTGGTTCATGGACGCGATGGGGGTTGTATGTGGTAATGTTAATGTCTGTACCTCTCTTTTCTCTAGATATAAGTATATATATATATATATATATATATATAATATATATAATATAATATATATATATGTAAAATATACACAGACTGTATATATATATATATAATATATGATTATATATATATATATCTATTCCAGTAAAATATACTGTATATATATATATATATCTATATATTATATAACCACTATATAAATATAAATATATATATATATCCCATATATATATTAATATATATATATATAAAATATATAACTTCTATATAACTATATGTATATAATATATATATATAACATCCATATAATACTATATATAAATCATAATATATATAGAAGTATATATTACATATATATATACATATACATATAACATAATAAAATCTATAAATACACTAAATATATAGATATAGATATATATACATATATATATCATACTATATCTAATAATTATAGTATAATCACTTATATATACTATATATATATTTATGCATGTATGTATGTCTGTTATATTTTAAATTTTTCATACATGCATGTGCGCGCTTTATAACAAAGAAACTGCCATTTTTTCGTGTGTTGTTTAAGTCAGTTCCGCGTACTCATTATTTTCAAAACTGTGTTTTTTGCTTGCGAACGTTACAAGATTTTGCATCCTCACACACGATCTCATTCTTCCCTCGTTTCTTATCTTTTATCTTTTTATATTTTCCACTTCTTTTTTTTTCTTTTTTTCTTTTTTTTTCAAAGGAAACCGGGTCAGCCTCGGCAGCAGCACTCGACGGATACTTCAACTTTCTAAGTCGGGGAACTTTCCCGAAAAGCTGAAGAACGGACGTCGATCGTGGTCGTTGGGGTCTCTTTTGTGTCGTTTGTCGAGGCTGGGAGGACTGGCGCGGCTCGAGGGGGCGAGGCGAGATGTCAAGAGATTAGAGAGCGATAAGAGTTCGAGAGTTAGGAGGAGAGATAAAAGAAAAGGAAGAGCTGTGAAAAAAGAGGGCGAGCATTACAAGAGAATAGAGAGATCTAGGAGAGAATTAAGGAGGAGAGAGAGAATAAAAAACAGAAGAAAAGAAAAAAGAATTTGTAGGTTAGAGAAAAAGAAAGGAGGAGGAAGAGTGGATAGGAAAAATAGAGATAGAAAAATGAATGAAAAAAAAATAAAAGAAAAAAAAAGAGAAAAAGGGTTAGAGAGAATGGATGGCGGGAGATGAAGAGCGAATGGGAGATAGGAATGAGAGACAAGAGAGCACGAAGGTTAGAAAAAAGAGAGCGGGGGTAGGTGGGGGTAATAATAAAGAATGTCGACAAGGAGAAGAAGAAATACAGAAAAGGAATAGAAAATAAGTGAGGAACAAGTGATATTATTGTTTAACGTCTTTAATCTTTCTCATTTGTTTTTTTTTTTTTTTGTAAGGATGGTTAGTAGTTATTTTTTTAATCATAAAAAATTCTGTTTACTTTGCAATTGACCATAGATCATCCTCATCAATATTGCATTCGTTTAGTAGCATTGCAATGTCCTTCATATCATCACCATCCTATTGTCCTCATTATGTATTCGTTATTATCCAACACATTAGTAATTATCATTTATATAAGCATCAAATATCGATATGATATATAAATTTATTGACACATTTCATTGTGTCTGAAATAGATTTGGAAAAGGAAAAACCATCGGGTCAGTTCTCTGGAAGGAAACGAGGGGGGGGAAAGAGGGGAAAAAAAGGAGGGGAAAGGGGACAGGAAAAACCCGCCCTAGCTTTGGGTTTTGTTGTAATGGCGGGAAATTGAGGGTACTTTTCCAGTTTAGGTAACATATATATATATATAGATATATATAATATATATATTATATATATATATATATAAAATATATATTTAATATTTATATTATATTTATTATATATATATATATATATATATATTTTATTATATATTTATATATTATTCTATATATATATATGTAATATATAGTATATATATATATATATCTATATAGTATATATATATATTTTTATATATATATTTTATATATGTATCTATGTATATATGTATATATGTATATATATATATATATATATATATATATATATATTATATAATATTTATATTAATATATATCTCTCAATATATATTATATGTATGTATGTTATGTATAATTTATTTACATATATATCAACACAATATCACTCTATATATCTAATATATATATATATATATCATATATATATTATAATATTATAGAGAGTGCAAGAGGGATGAAGAGAGAGAGGGGAGGTTAGAGAGAGAGGAGAGGGAGAAGAAAGAGAGAGAGTGGGGATGAGGAAAGGAGAGAAAGAAGAGGAGGCAGCGGGTGG
>NW_028234440.1:22383263-22388263 GCF_977035675.1 Penaeus japonicus
CCGTATGATAGACGTCGCCCTATTTGGTACCCTGATCTAGGACCTCTACTGTGGACTGCCTAAACTACTTAATAGAAAGGGTCGTTCCTCGAGCCAGATGCATTCCCAGGTGGAAGTAATAGCCCGTAGTAAAGAACCTGTGGGGTGGGGCGTCGGGAAAATGTGACGGGTGTCGGGTGTAGGGCGTAGGACATTTTATCCTAAGCCCTACACCCGACACATTTTCTATTTTATTTTATTTATCCTATTTTATTTTATTTAACCTATCTTATTTTATTTATCCGTCACATTTTATCCTACGCCCTACACCCGACACCCGTCACATTTTCCCGACGCCCCACCCCACAGGTTCTTTACTACGGGCCTAAGTCTCCACTTGTTACTCGTCATTTGCAAAGAGGCTACCAAGGACTTAAACAATCCTTACACTCTGTCATTACCGCCACTTCAGATCTCACCCTACGGATATTACCTCGGAGTAGCGTGATTAAGTGGGCGTGGTCATAAAACTCATTGGGAGCCGTAATGACTGCCCCATTAGGACGACGTCGGGTTGGGCGTTCATGAGAAATCAACGGTTCTTGCAAATGGTGCCTGCCCCACCCCTTGTACTTATGGGGGTGGGCGTTCCAGAGATGATCACTCCAGCCTCCCACCCTAGGACTCATCCCCGGTAGTCCAGGCTGTGCTAAACGATTTGGCCTGAAAGCCCATTCCTCATCCTCCTATTACTACAACTAGCACGACTGCTCCTACTACTAATGATGGTAATGAAGGTAATCATGATAATAAAAATGATGATAATGAGAATGAGAATGATGATAATGATAATAAAAATGATGATAATGATAACGTAAATGATGATAATAATGGTGATACTTATAATGATAAAAATGTAAAGAAGAATGATAATGATAAAGAGGAAGATTATGATATTGATGATAACGATAATGATAATTATTATAATGACAATATTAGGAATAATTATGATAAGAAGAAGAACTAACATCATTATTGTAATATTATAGTCCTTTTTCTGAGCATCATCGTGATAACAATGGAAATCATTATCATCATTATTGCCATTATCATTATCATTATCATTAGCGTTATAATCATAATTGTTATCATTATTATTAAAATAGCTATGATAGAAATGATAATATTGATAGTATTAGTAATAATAGCAACAATGATAATGATAATAATAACAGTTATGATAAAGATAATAATGATAGTGATAATGATGATAATAATAACTATCATTATAAGCCCCATTCGCCCTTCTGAGCAAAGCAGGAAGAGCGGCTAAGTGACTTGTCATGTACGAGGAGATAAGAAGGTTCTTGAAGACAATTAATTATCATGAAGGTCTTGCGAGAGACGCCCTCTTCCTCTCTCTCTCTTCCTCTCGCTCTCTCTCTCTGTTTCCTTCTTGATTACTTCCTTTGTCACATTGCTTTCCAGGCCCCTGTGTATTCCTTGATTATACGTTTATTAATTTTAGTGTCTTTACTGCCTATTTGCTGATTGTGTTGTTGTTGTTTATAGTTATTTCAGTCGTGTTGTATTCTTCTGCTTTGGACTCCTTTTTGCTCTTTTTTTAATTAGTTTAATTAGTATATCTTGATTTTGGCTTTTCAGCCCCCCCCCCCCCCCCCCCCCCCCCCCCCCCCCCCCCCCCCCCCCCCCCCCCCCCCCCCCCCCTCTCCCCCCCCCCCCCCGCCCCCCCCCCCCCTCTCTCTAACAATCCTTTCATCTCCTATGTCTTCCTCCCTTTTCCCATTTCCCTACTCCTTCTTCCTCCCTTCTCCTCCCTCCTCCCTTCTCCTCCCTCCTCCCTTCTCCCTTCTCCTCTCTCCTCCCTTCTCCTCCCTTCTCCTCCCATCTCCTACCTCCTCCCTTCTCCCTCCTCCCTTCTCCTCCCATCTCCTCCCTTCTTCTCCCATCTCCTCCCTCCTCCCTTCTCCTCCCATCTCCTCCCTCCTTCTCCCATCTCCTCCCATCTCCTCCCTTCTCCCTCCTCCCTCCTCCTCCCATCTCCTCCCTCCTCCCTTCTCCTCCCATCTCCTCCCTCCTCCCTCCTCCCTCCTCCTCCCATCTCCTCCCTCCTCCCTTCTCCTCCCATCTCCTCCCTTCTCCCTCCTCCCATATCCTCCCATCTCCTCCCATCTCCTCCCTCCTTCTCCCTCCTCCCCTCTCCTCCCATCTCCTCCCATCTCCTCCCTCCACCCTCCTCCCTTATCCTCCCTCCTCCAATCTCCTCCCTTCTCCTCCCATCTCCTCCCATCTCCTCCCTCCACCTCTCCTTCACCATCTCCCCTCCTCCATTCTCCCCCAACACACGTCAGGTGTAAGAGGTCCCCCGGCTCAATTTATGAATCATTATTGCAACTAATGGAGCGGAAGTCATAATCATTAGGTGTCCTTACTGTGCTGAGAACGCACAGGCAATGAGTAGGGAAGGTGCAGGTGATGGTAGGTGAGGAGGAAGAGAAAAGGAAGGTGGAAGGGGTTGAGGAAGAGGAGGAGAAGGAAGGTGGAAGGGTTGAGGAGGAGGAGGAAAAGGAAGGTGGAAGGGTTGAGGAGGAGGAGGAGGAGGAAAAGGAAGGTGGAAGGGTTGTGAAGGATGAGGAAAGGAAAGTGGAAGGGTTGAGGAGGAGGAGGAGAAGAAGGAAGGTGGAAGGGTTGAGGACGAGGAGGAAAAGGAAGGTGGAAGGGTTGAGGAGAAGGAGGAAAAGGAAGGTGGGAAAGTGTGAGGTTGGAGGGGAGGAAAAAGAAGGTGGAAGGGTATTGAGGAGGAGGAGGTAAAATGAAGGAGGAAGAGGGAAAGGAAGTGTGGAAATGGGTTGAGAGGAGAGCCGAAAGGAAGGTGAAGGGTTGAGGAGAGGAGGAAAAGGGAAGGTGGAAGGGGTTGAGAGAGGATGAAGAAAAGAAGGGTGGGGGTAGGGTGAGGAGGAGGAGGAAAAAGGAAGGCGGAAAGGGGGTGAGGAAGGGAGAAAAAGAAGGTATTATGATTTTGGAGGAAAGGTTTAAAGAAAGGGGAGGGGTGTGGTGTGTGAATGTTGTGGAAGGGGGTGGAGGTTTTAAAGGTATGGGGGAGTGAGTTATGATTTAGGATTATTTATGGTTGTTTTGTTTTTGGGGGAGGGGATTGGTGTTTTTTTGTTTTTTATTTGTTGTGTTTTTGTTGTGTGTTTGTTTTTTTGGGTTGGGGGTGTGTTTGTTGGTTTGGGTGTTGTTTTTTTTTGTTGGTGTTTTTTTGTTGGTGTTTTTTGGTGTTTTGGGTTTTTGGGTGGTTGTGTGTTTTGTTGTTTTTTTGTGGTTTGGGTGGGTTTTGTGTTGGTGGTTTGTTGTTTGTGATGTTTGGGTGGGGGTTGGGTTTTGTTGTTTTTTGGTTGGGTTTTGTTTTTGGTTGGGGTTTTTTTTTTTGGTTTTTTGTTTTTTGTTTATTGTGGGTTTTTTTGGTTGGTGGTTTTTTTTTTTGGTTGGGGTTGTTGGTTGTTTTTGTTTAGTTTTTTTTGTTTTTTTTTTGTTTTTTGTTTTTTTGTTGTTTTTTTTTTCTTGTGTGTTTTGGTTGTGTGGGAAATTTTGTGGGGTTTGTTGTTTTTGTTGTTGGGTTTTTTTTGTTGTGGTGGTTTTTTTTTTTTTTGGGGGGGTTTTTTTTGTGTGTTTTTTGTTTTAGGTTGTTGTGGGTTGGGTTTTTTTTGTTGGTTTTTTTTTTTTTTTTTATGGTTGTTATATTGTGTGTGTTTGTTTTTTGTTGGGTTTTGTGTGTTTTTTGGTTGTTTTTTCTGTTTCTTGTTTTGGGTGTATATTTGTGATTGGTTTGGTGGTTGGTGGTGTTTTGTTTTTTGTGTTGGGGTGGTGTTTTTTGTGTTGTTTGTTGTGTTTTTTGTTTTGGGGGGGTTTTTTTGGTGTGGGGGTTTGTATTTTTGTTGGTTTTTGTTTTTGGGTTTGTTTGGTTTGTTGTTGTTTTGTTTTTGGGTGGTGGGGTTTTTTTGTTTCTATTTTTTTTTTGTAGTTGGGGGTTTGGGGTTGTTGGTTGTGTGTGGTTGGTTGTGTGGTGTGTGTTTTGGTTGGTGTGGTTTGTTTTTTGTGTTGTGGGGTTGGTGTTGGTGTGTGGTTGTTTTTTTTTGTTGTGTGTTTTGTGTTGTGAATTGATAAGAGGTAGGATATTGGTTAGGTTTTAGTGTTAAGATTTGGTAGAATTAATAGAAGTGGAAGTTGAGGAGAGGAAATGAAGGTAGGTTGTAGGAGTGGAGATAAAAACAGAGAATGGTCGGGGGACAGAGAAGGTAAGTAAAGAAAAGTTGTTGGATACGTAGAGGAGTGAAGGGGAGAAGATCAAAGGAGATCGGAAAGAAAATGGTGCAGAGTCACAGGAGGAAGAGAAAGAAGAATGGGTAGGAGGAGAAGGAGGAGGAGCAGGAGGTAGGGGGTGAAGAGGGGGAGGAGGAGGAAAGGAAGGTGGAAGGGTTGAGGAGGAGGAGGAAAAGGAAGGTGGAAGGGTTGAGGAGGAGGAGGAAAAGGAAGGTGGAAGGGTGGAGGAGGAGGAAAAGGAAGGTGGAAGGGTTGAGGAGGAGGAGGAAAAGGAAGGTGGAATTGAGAGGTTATGGAAGTGTATTGATGAAAGGAGGAGGAATGGTATGGGTTGAGGATGAGAGAGTAGAAGGAAGGTGAAGGGTTGTGGAGGAAAAAGGAATGTAAGGTTGTGGAGGAGAGAAAAGGAAGTGAAGGTTAGGAGGAAGAAGAAAAGGAAGGGAAGGTTGAAGGGAGGAAAAGGAAGTGTAAGGGTTGAATAGTGAGAAATGGAAGGTGTAGGGGAGATGAGTATAATGAAGTGGAAGGGATTGGAGGAGGAGAAAAGGAAGGGAGGTTAGGAGTAAAGGTGGAAGAGTTGTGGAGGAGAGAAAAGAATTGGAAAGTGGAGGAGGAGGTAAAGATGGGAGGGTTGAGGAGAGAGGAGGTGGAAGTGAAGGTGAGGAGAGAGGAGAAGA
>NW_028234440.1:22400763-22403263 GCF_977035675.1 Penaeus japonicus
GCAAAAAGCTCAACTTCTGATGGACACGACTTTATACGCGTACGCTTCTCCCTTTCCCTCATACGCTCTTTCTCTCTCTCTCTCCTTTTCTCTTTTGCTCTTCTTCTCTCTCTCTCTCTCTCTCTCGCTCTTTCTCTCTGTCTGTCTCATTGTTATCTTGCTCTCTCTCTCTCTCATTGTTATCTTGTTCTCTTTCTCTATCTTTCTCTCTCCCTTTATTTCATTCTCTCACTTTTTTTTATTTTCTCTCTTCCATTTTTTTCTAGTGAAAGGCATAGAGAAACGGAGACAGAGACAGGCAAGAGAGAGAGAGAGAGAAGAGCAGAGAGAAGAGAAGAAGAGACAGAGAGAAATAGTGTGACGAGAGAAGAGAGCAAGAGAGAAAAAGAGAGAGAGAGGAGAGAAAAAAAGAGAGAGAGAGAAGGAGAGCTCCGAATAAGTTGGGGCGATAGTGGGCCGTAGATCTGGGGAGCGGACAGAGCTAAAGACCAACAGCCTAGGCAATATTGTACAAAACCTTGCCATTCTCATCAGCTGATTTCCCTCAAGCTTTGCGTCTCAAGACTTTTTCAGTTGAGCTGCTAATGGTAATCGTTTTCCTCCCCCCCATGGATTTTTTCGGGTGCCATCAGGAGGGAGGGGGGGCGGACGAGGGATACTCTCTTGCTCGGCTATGGTTTGAGATGATTAGTCTCAAGAGAAGAGGATGGGGATGTATGAAGGGGTCAGAGTAAATGAAAAACCTCTCTGCTCTCTCTTCACTCACTCTAACCTCCTCTCTCTCCAATTTTTTTCTCTCTCTCTCTCCTTCCTCTCTCTCTCTCCTCACACTCACTCTCTCTCCCTCTCTTTCTCTCTCATCTCTCTCTCTCTCTCTCTTTCTCTCCTCTCTCCTCTCTCTCTCTCTCTCTCTCTCTCACACTCTCCGTCTCTCTCTCATGCGCTCGCCTCTCATCCTCCCTTCATCTCTCCCTTCTCATCTACTCCTCTCTCTTTTCCTCTCTCTCTCTTTCTCTCTCTCTCATCACTCTAACAAAAGAAATTAACTAAATAAATAAAAAAAAAAAGCGGGCGCGCGATAAAAACAAACCAATATGGAAAACTCTACACACTACAACAAAAACTCTAACTACTAGAGGCGAAAAAAACTAAAAAACCCCCTAAAACATGGGGGGCGGGCGGGGGGGGGCACCCCAAAAACCCTACCACAAATCTCCACACCGAACTCACCCAAAAAAACAAATCCAAAATCTATAAAGGACATCGAAGTGCCAACATACACCCACCACGCCCACAAAACACACCGGGCCCCCCCAGCACCCCCCCCCCACCCCCCCCCCCCCCCACACACCCCAAACCCCCCCCCCCCCCCCACTACTCACCCCGCCCCACCCACACAACCCTCACCACCACACAACACCAGCGATCCCCCCACCCACAGCGAGCGCGCACACGTCCACCACTAACCCCCACCGGCGGCGGGCCCCCAACCCCCCTCCCCCAACGCGCCCCACGCCCCCCCCTCTCCAAAACACCCCCCATACCCCAAACAACCCCCCTACTGCAGCCCCCCAACACCACCCCCACCCCCGTACGTCAACCACCCCCACCGGGACCGTCACCCCACCCCCCAGCCCACCAGCAGCGCTCCCCCCGGACCCAGGCACGCACACACACCGGCACGAGCGACTCACACCCCCCCCCACACACTACAATCAACATACACGCCCCCTTCGGACCCAACAAACACACCAGTCTCCACCAAAACCACCCAACACCACCACACCGTTGCAGGGGGCGAGCGAAAATCTAGAAAGGCGAGCGGGGGCGGAAAAAAAAACTAAAAACAAAAATCAAACCCTCCTAAAATAATACATCTAAGTAAAACTAATACTCCTAAACAAATATAATACTCTTAGGGCGCGATCTAAAAAATATAAACGAAACAAACAAAGACCAAACCAAAATAGGGGGTCTAAATCCAAACCACTAAAACAAAACCTAAATCACTCATAATGCGCGAAAAAAAATTCAAAAAAAGAAAACTAAAATCAAAAAACTAAACACTAGAAAAAACAAGCAAAAACAAGAAAATAACCTTACAAAAACAAAAAACCACAAAACTAAAAAACACTAACAAAAGAAACAAAAAACCCGAACAACATACGCGTCACATATAAAACAAAAACAAAAAAGCGCGGAGCGTGCGCGGCGATCAACAATGTCAGGGGCGGCGGGGGGGAGCGGAAAACACCACAACCACAAATACAACACACCACAAACAACACACACCCCTCATAACCAAAAACCTAACAGCTCAAACTCCAAAATACCCACACCCACCAAAACATCACACAACCAACACAGCGCAGGGGGGCGCAACCAACAGGCGACCAATTCACCCAGGGCATGGGCGTCCCCCCTCACACCCCCACCGAGACCCACGCCCGCCACCCCACCCACCCGCGCGCGTCCCCACACGCGCGGCGCCACCCCCCCT
>NW_028234440.1:22437135-22439635 GCF_977035675.1 Penaeus japonicus
TATATATATATATATATATATATATATATATATGAGTATATATACATATATATACATATACTTAAATATATATATATATATATATATATATATATATATATATATATATATATATATGGATATATACATATGTATATATACATATACTTAAATATATATACTGTATATATATATGTATATATATATATTTATTTATTTATTTATATACATACATATACTAATACATTTGTTTCTTAAATTTTGCAAAAAAAATATTAGAAACAAATTCTGTAGTAATGACACCATTTGCATTATGATATTACTAATTTTTATAAATCCTGCATTATGGATTTCCTGGACATTTGAACGTAAATTTTTTAAATCGAGGTTTGGTTTAACAGCATCGTAAATATGATGGATTCAATGAGATATTGCTTCACCAAGGAATCAGCTGCAAATTATTAGATGTATCATTATTTTTTATGGCATTTCTTCTGCTCATTGATCTTCCTTCAGTAAAATATTTCATTATCTATATTTTTTTTTTTATTGTAATTATATATTATAGTAAAGAAACGCACTCATTAGCGGACATTGGAAAATTTTTATGGCGGATTTTTCATTGCTTTACAAGATCACCGTCATGCTGAATAATAACCATACAATTTGAAAATTATTATTATATCTTAATGTGTTAATAAGGCAGTGCAATTAAAAGAAAAAGTATTGATTTTAGCCATAACTACCTCCTACACATTAATATTTCTAGCGCTTTGTTCTTTACAAACGAATTCAAGTCTAGTTTCAGTCAACTTAGTCTTCTTGTTGATATCTTTGTGTGCTCCAATGATATTTATTGTATCCCTTCCTTAATCCACTCCTCTCACTCTCTATCTATCTCTTCTTGTCTCTCTCTATTTGTCTGTCTCTGTCTCTCTGTCTCTCTCTTTCCCTCTCTCTCTCTCTGTCTTTCTCGCTCACTCTTTCACTCTATCTCTCTCGCCTCCCTCCCTTCTGCCACCTCCCCACATCTTGATCTATGATAAGGGATTACCTTATTAAAGGATTAAAAATTCTAGTCCTTGTTTTCATTTTTTATGATTGATCTTTTGATAGTTTGATTAGATTCTTGATAATAAAGCCTAATTATATATATATATATATATATATATATATATATATATATATATATATATATTTATATATATAGAAAAGCCTTCATCTTTTCCTTCATGAAATGGAAATTACTCACCCACGCTTTTTGGGAAATCGTTGTATAATATTTACTCTTCAGCTGTTTCATTATTTTTTTTAATTGCATTTCTTAATTTCGATGGTCTCATTGGGGAATGTTTACTTCAAACCATATATCATGTTATCTTTATAGTTATACTGATCTTGTTGTAATATATCTTAAAAAATATGAAAAAAAAAATGAAAGAGATTTGAAAACTTCACGACGCAACAGATGTACTAGACGTGTTTCAATAAAATCTTCTTCAGAATTTCATATATCTCTCAGATTACAGAACATATGTCTTTACCAGACATGAGCTGAAGATTCGCCTGACATCTGTTACTTGTCGCTCGTTACCGTTATAACTGAAGACTAAATCGAATCGTGTCAGTAACATATCTTGCGTTTAACGTTATTCAGTCTCATTTTGTCCCTTTTTCATATTTTTTTCGTAATGATCTCTGTCTACAAAAAGCTTTTTCTTTTTTTTTCTTTTTTTAACTGCATGGGTTCATTTGGTTTCCTATGACGTTCGAAGTCCTATTATGGTTACGTATCATTTCCACCAGAAACGACTTCGGGACAGAAAACCTTAAGCACTTAAGCGATTGGCAGCGGATTGGTTGCTGTTTTGGGAATATAGGTAGTGGTTGATAATCAGATTTCCTAAACAATAATTCATAAGTTAGGGATGTGCTGCTTCTTGCTTCGGAATGAAATGGAAGGCTCATAGGAAAGCGAAGTAATCAATCCAGCATGAGGTATTGACAGGGTTCATAGATCTACCGATGCAATGTTCAAAGTCAATTAATTTTTATTTTTTTATACGAATAATTGCAAGGAAGTGATTACGGATTGTGTTCTGAACATCATTCGTAATGTGATTATAGTTGTTTACTAATAACTGGGATCATGTGGACAATAATTGAAAATAAGGAACATTTAATATGTTCTTTTTCTTAAGGTTTGGGCAATTATTCAAGACCAAAAGTTTAGCTTTGCTGCCATAGTTACCAATTTGAAGTGTGTGTGTGTCCTAGACTATAAACTTGAAAGAAAGGTCAGAGTGTAATAGTAAAATAATTCTGTCAGTGAAGATATAAATCAGCTGTAGAATAAAACTACCAAAGCGCTCTTAAATTCAGTTATTCATGATTTGTTGTGAAAGGTTTCAGCATTTTACGCTTGAACAACAGATTAAGTAGGACTAAGTGTCAAACATTAAACATCGGTGTTTGTGTGCAGCTCAGTGTCATTCTGCTCTTAATATTCAACTTTACTCTC
>NW_028234440.1:22442135-22449635 GCF_977035675.1 Penaeus japonicus
TTCATTCTCATGTTTTCCCTTTTTCATATTTTTTCGTAATGATCTCTGTCTTTTTCTTTTTTTTCTTTTTTAACTGCATGGGTTCATTTGGTTTCCTATGACGTTCGAAGTCCTATTATGGTTACGTATCATTTCCACCAGAAACGACTTCGGGACAGCAACGCTTAAACACTTAAGCGATTGGAAAAGGATTGGTTGCTGTTTTGGGAATATAGGTAGTGGTTGATAATCAGATTTCCAAAACAATGATTCATAAGTTAGGGATGTGCTGCTTCTTGCTTCGGAATGAAATTGAAGGCTCATAGGAAAGCGAAGTAATCAATCCAGCATGAGGTATTGACATGGTTCATAGATCTACCGATGCAATGTTCAAAGTCAAAGTGGTTACGGATTGTGTTCTGAACATCATTCGTAATGTGATTATAGTTGTTTACTAATAACTGGGAACATTTGGACAATAATTGAAAATAAGGAACATTTAATATATTCTTTTTTCTTAAGGTTTGGGCAATTATTCAAGACCTAAAGTTTAGCTTTGCTGCCATAGTTACCAATTTGAAGTGTGTGTGTGTCCTAGACAATAAAACTGAAAGGAAGGACAGAGTGTAATAGTAAAATAGTCTTGTCAGTGAAGATATAAATCAGCTGTTGAATAAAACTACCATGACGCTCATAAATTCAGTTATTTATGATTTGTTGTGAAAGGTTTCAGCATTTTACGCTTGAACAACAGATTAAGTAGGACTAAGTGTCAAACATTAAACATCGGAGTTTGTGTGCAGCTCAGTGTCATTCTGCTCTTAATATTCAACTTTACTCTCGGTACAATGCAGTATAATTCACTGTGTATGCCTTGACACGAACAGAAACACTGCCAGCGTTTATTTATTGCAATGGCATTCTCAGAAGCACGTCGTAAGTGATATCAACCTAAGAAAGTTTTGTGATTTTATGTCGAATAACAGTCAGCGGTGACATAAAAAAAAAGAAGAGGAGTGAGATATTCCTGTTCCTGACACTTTAAAGAAATGTTGAGGGTTTGGTGCGAAACTTCATCATAGAAAGATTGAGGAAGAAAATAATTACTATTGTGTTCATACATATATGCGTGTGTGTGTGTGTGTGTGTGTGTGTGTGTGTATATGTGTGTGTATGTATGTATGTTTGTGTGTTATATATATATATATATATATATATATTATATATATATATATATAATTATATATATATATATATATATATATATATATATATATGCATATATATGTATATATATGTATATATATGTATATCTATCTATCTATCATCTCTCTCTCTATATATATATATATATGAATATATATAAATATGTATATATACATATACTTAAATATATAATATATATATATATATATCTATATCTATATATCTATATATACATATATATATATATATATATATATATATATATATATATATATCTATGTATATGTATATATACTTATATATATATATATATATATATATATATATATATATATATATATATATGTTTTTTTTAATTTTGCAAAAATATTAGAAACAAATTCTGTAGTGATGACACCATTTGCATTATAATATTACTCATTTTCATAAATCCTGCATTATGGATTTCCTTGACATTTGAACATCAATTTCTTTATTCGAGGTTTGGTTTAACAGCATCGTACATATGAGTGATTCAATGAGATATTGCTTTACCAAGGAATCAGACGGAAATTATTAGATATATTATCATTTTTTTTAGTATTTCTTCTGCTTATTGGTCTTCCTTCAGTAAGATATTTCATTATATATATTCTTTTTTTTATTGTAATCATATCTTATGGTAAAGAAACACAGTCATTAGCGGACATTGCAGAAACTTTATGGAGGATTTTTCATTGCTTTATAAGATCGCCGTCATGCTGAATAATAATCATACAATTTGAAAATGATTATTATATATTAATGTTTTAATAAGGCAGTGCAATTAAAAGAAAAGCTATTGATTTTAGCCATAACTACTTCATACACATTAATATTTCTAGCGATCTGTTGTTTATAAACGAATCAAAATCTAGTTTCTGTCTTCTTAGTCTTCTTGTTGATGTCCTTGTGTGCTCCAGTGATATTTATCCACTGATAAATATCATCCAATGATATTTATTGTATCCCTTCCTTAACCCATTGCGTACGGGTGTCATGACATACATGACGTAGGAGCTTTGGCCTGACGACGGGCGTCATGACGTACACGACGTTCGGGGATTTTGGATCACTGTGCTATTTTATTTTGCTATTAAAAAGGAATGAGTGATGATGGCTACTGCAGTCCTAATTACTATAATTACCGTAATATCGTGCAAGCTTAACGTCCAAAACCTAGATGGCACCACTTTTTCCTAGCACCAGCAGGTGAGAGAGCCTTGAATGGCACCCATCCACGGTCTCTAGCAAGCACTGTCTCTATAGAGCGATGGCACACACTAAGTTGATGAACCCTTGCTCTAAAGTACCGCCGATGAAGGATGTGCAGGCAGAACGAGAAGAGGAAGGTAACTCAATCCATACCCAGTGTCTAAAATGTGCTCCTGTGCCAATATGGATGCCTTTCACTGTGGCACTCACAGTCATAAGCACAGGTTTCATTCCTCTTCCCTACCTCTTGTTGTTATATTTATTGTAGGTGGTTATATGTTTCGTATTCGTTCATGACAGCACAAAAATACGAAAAAATAAAGTTGCCTTTAGTCCTCCCATAAAACAGAAATACTTCTATCACATTGAGTATAAAAAAAAATAATGAGCTAATATGGATAATATACTACAATTTTAGTCAACTGCAGCACTGATAGAGCCTGTCATATGGCACATATAAGTCTCTAAACTCAGTAAAACACACAAAAAAATAAAACACAAAAACCGCTCTAGTTTTACAATGAATGACTGAAAGAGACTGGGATGCTTCAAATTATATTGCTTCAAGCGGTCTCTCTCTAAAATAAAACCTATCCTGGAGGCTGGGCAAGCAAATTTATCTCCGTCTGCAATGGGTTAATCCGCTCCTCTCTCTCTCTCTCTCTCTCTCTCTCTCTCTCTCTCTCTGTCTGTCTGTCTCTCTCTCTCTCTCTATCTCTATCTGTCTGTCTCTCTCTCTCTCTCTTTCTCTCTCTTTCACTCTCTCTCTCTCGCCTCCCTCCCTTCTGCCCCCTCCCCACCTCTTGATCAATGATCAGGGAATACCTAATTGGAAGGAGATCGTCATATTAAAGGATTAAAAATTCTAGTCCTTGTTTTCATTTTTTTTTATTGATCTTTTCATAGTTTGATTTTTTTTAAATCAGATTCCTCTCTCTCTCTCTCGCCTCCCTCCCTTATGCCCCCCCCCCTCCCCCGCACCTCTTGATCTATGATAAGAGATTACCTAATTAGAAGATCATCATATTAAAGGATTAAAAATTCTAGTCCTTGTTTTCAATTTTTATGATTGATCTTTTGATAGATTTTTTTCTAATTAGATTCCTGATAATGAAGCCTAATTGTATATATATATATATATATATATATATATATATATATATATATATATATATATATATTTATATGTAGAAAAGTCTTCATCTTTTCCTTAATGAAATGGAAATTATTCACCCACGCCTTTTTGGGCAATCGTTGCATAATATTTACTATTCAACTGTTTCATTAATCCTCATAATTGCATTTCTTTATTTCCATTGTCTCATAAATGAATACTTATTTAAAACCATATCTCATGTTATCTTTGTAGTTATACTGATCTTGTTGCAATATATCTTAACAAAAAAAAAAATAAATGTTTGAAAGAGATTCGAAAACTTCACGACGCAACAGATGTACTAGACGTGTTTCAATAAAATCTTCAGAATGTCATATCTCTCTCAGATTACAGAACATATATCTTTACCAGATATGAGCTGAAGATTCGCCTGACATCTGTTACTTGTCGCTCGTTACCGTTATGACTGAAAACTAAATCGAAACGTGTCAGGTACATATCTTGCGTTTAATGTTATTCATTCTCATTTTGTCCCTTTTTCATATTTGTTCGTAATGATCTCTGTCTACGAAAAGCTTTTTCTTTTTTTTTCTTTTTTTAACTGCATGGGTTCATTTGGTTTCCTATGACGTTCGAAGTCCTATTATGGTTACGTATCATTTCCACCAGAAACGACTTTGGGACAGCAAATCTTAAACACTTAATCGATTGGCAGCGTATTGGTTGCTGTTGTGAGAATATAGGTAGTGGTTGATAATCAGATTTCCTAAACAATAATTCATAACCTAGGGATGTGCTGCTTCTTGCTTCGGAATGAAATGGAAGGCTCATAGGAAAGTCAATCATTTTTTTATACGAATAGTTGCAGGGAAGTGATTCCGGATTGTATTCTGAACTTCATTCGTATTGTGATTATAGTTGTTTATCAATAAATAGGAATATTTGGACAATAATTGAAAATGAAGAACATTTAATAAATTCTTTTTTCATAAGGTTTGGGTAATTATTCAATACCTAAAGTTTAGTTTTGTTGCCATAGTTACCAATTTGAAGTGTGTGTGTGTCCTAGACTATAAACTTGAAAGAAAGGTCAGAGTGTAATAGTAAAATAATTCTGTCAGTGAAGATATAAATCAGCTGTAGAATAAAACTACCAAAGCGCTCTTAAATTCAGTTATTTATGATTTGTTGTGAAAGGTTTCAGCATTTTACGCTTGAACAACAGATTAAGCAGGACTAAGTGTCAAACATTAAACACCGGTGTTTTTGTGCAGCTCAGTGTCATTCTGCTCTTAATATTCAACTTTACTCTCGGTACAATGCAGTATAATTCACTGTGTATGCCTTGACAAGAACAGAAACACTGCCAGCGTTTATTTATTGCAATGGCATTCTCAGAAGCACGTCGTAAGTGATATCAACCTAAGAAAGTTTTGTGATTTTATGTCGAATAATAGTCAGCGGTGATACAAAAAAGAAGAGGAGTGAGATTTTCCTGTTCCTGACACTTTAAAGAAATGTTGAGGAAGATTGTAATTACTATTGTGTTCATACATATATGCGTGTGTGTGTGTATGTGTGTGTATGTATGTATGTGTGTGTTATATATATATATATATATATATATCTATATATATATATATATATATATATATCTATATATATATATATATATATATATATGCATATATATGTACATATATGTATATACATGTATATCTATCTATCATCTCTCTCTCTCTATATATATATATGAATATATATAATATGTATATATACATATACATAAATATATATATATATATATATATATATATATATATATATATATATATATATATATATATATACATATATATATGTACATATACTTATATATATATATATATATATATATATATATATATATATATATACATATATATATGTACATATACTTATATATATATATATATATATATATATATATATATATATATATATATATATATATATATATATATACATATATATGTACATATACTTATATATATATATATATATATATATATATATATATATATATATATATATACATATGTATATGTACATAAACTTATATATATATATATATATATATATATGTTTCTTAAATTTTGCAAAAATATTAGAAACAAATTCTGTAGTGATGACACCATTTGCATTATGATATTACTCATTTTCATAAATCCTGCATTATGGATTTCCTGGACATTTGAATGTGAATTTCTTTACTTGAGATTTGGTTTAACAGCATCGTACATATGAGTGATTCAATGAGATATTGCTTCACTAAGGGATCAGACGAAAATTATTAGATATATTATCATTTTTTTTAGTATTTCTTCTGCTTATTGGTCTTCCTTCAGTAAGATATTTCATTATATATATTCTTTTTTTTTATTGTAATCATATCTTATGGTAAAGAAACACAGTCATTAGCGGACATTGCAGAAACTTTATGGAGGATTTTTCATTGCTTTATAAGATCACCGTTATGCTGAATAATAATCATACAATTTGAAAATGATTATTATATATTAATGTTTTAATAAGGCAGTGCAATTAAAATAAAAGCTATTGATTTTAGCCATAACTACTTCTTACACATTAATATCTGTAGCGTTTGGTTGTCTATAAGCGAATCAAAATCTAGTTTCAATCTTCTTAGTCTTCTTGTTGATATCCTTGTGTGCTTCAATGATATTTATTGTATCCCTTCCTTAATCCACTCTCTCTCATTCTCTCTCTCTGTCTCTCTCTCTCTCTCTTTCTCTCTCTATCCCTCTCTATTTCTCTCGCCTCCCTCCTTCCCCCCCCGCCCCCCACCACCACACCTTCAGGTCTATAAGAGATTACCTAATTAGAAGGAGATCGTCATATTAAAGGATTAAAAATTCTAGTCCTTGTTTTTATTTTTTTATGATTGATCTTTTGTAGTTTGATTTTTTTTCTATCTAAATTCCTGATAATGTAGCCTAAGTATATATATATTTATATGTATAAAAGTCTTCATCTTTTCCTTAATGAAATGGAAATTACTCACCCACGCTTTTTGGGCAATCGTTGCATAATATTTACTATTCAGCTGTTTCATTAATCTTCATAATTGCATTTCTTTATTTCCATGATGTCATTGGGGACTGCTTATTTCAAACCATATATCATGTCATCTTTGTAGTTATACTGATCTTGTTGTAATATCTCTTAACAAATACGAAAAAAAAAATGTTTGAAAGAGATTTGAAAACTTCACGACGCATCAGATGTACTAGACGTGTTTCAATAAAATCATCTTCTGAATTTCATATCTCGTGTCAGTTACATATCTTGCGTTTAACGTTATTCATTTTCATTTTGTCCCTTTTTTGTATTTGTTCACAATGATCTGTCTACGAAAACTTTTTTTTTTCCTTTCTTTTCTTTTTTTTTTCTAACTGCATGGGTTCATTTGGTCTCCTATGACGTTCGAAGTCCTATTATGGTTACGTATCATTTCCACCAGAAACGACTTCGGGACAGAAAACCTTACACACTTAAGCGATTGGAAAAGGATTGGTTGCTGTTTTGAGAATATAGGTAGTGGTTGATAATCAGATTTCCTAACACAATCGATTCCATAAAGCTAGGGATGTGCTGCTTACTTGATTCGGAATGAAATGGAAGTTGCTCATAGGAAAGTCGGCCGTAATCAATCCAGCATGAAGGTATTGACATGCGTTCAATAGATGCAATGTTCAAAGTCAATCATTTTTTTTATACGCAAAAGATGACAGGAAGTAGATACTGATGTGTTCAGAACCATCATTCGAAATGTGATTATAGATGTTATCACTAATAGATAGGCACATTGACAACAAGTAGAAAATGAAGAACAATTAAAAAATTCATTTTCATAAGGTTTGGTGTGTGATTTATTACAATACCTTAAAGTGTAGTTTTGTTGC
>NW_028234440.1:22454635-22457135 GCF_977035675.1 Penaeus japonicus
GAAATATACGTAAATTACCAACAAATAAAAAAAATGTTTGAAAGAGATTCGAAAACTTCATGACGCAACAGATGTACTAGACTTGTTTCAATAAAATCTTCTTCAGAATATCATATCTCTCTCAGATTACAGAACATATATCTTTACCAGATATGAGCTGAAGATTCGCCTGACATCTGTTACTTGTCGCTCGTTACCGTTATGACTGAAGACTAAATCGAATCGTGTCAGTTACATATCTTGCGTTTAACGTTATTCATTCTCATTTTGTCCCTTTTTTATATTTGTTCACAATGATCTGTCTACGAAAAGCTCTTTTTTTCTTTTTTTTTTTTTTTAACTGCATGGGTTCATTTGGTTTCCTATGACGTTCGAAGTCCTATTATGGTTACGTATCATTTCCACCAGAAACGACTTCGGGACAGAAAACCTTATACACTTAAGCGATTGGAAGTGGATTGGTTGCTGTTTTGAGAATATAGGTAGTGGTTGATAATCAGATTTCCAAAACAATGATTCATAAGTTAGGGATGTGCTGCTTCTTGATTCGGAATGAAATGGAAGCTCATAGGAAAGCTCATATAGCAAAGCTCATAGCAAAGCAATAGCAAAGCTCATAGGAAAGCGAAGTAATTAATCTAGCATGAGATATTGACATGGTTCATAGATGCAATGTTCAAAGTCAATCATTTTTTTATACGAATAGTTGCAGGGAAGTGATACGGATTGTGTTCTGAACATCATTCGATAATGTGATTATAGATGTTTATAATAGATAGAACATTTGGACAACAATTGAAATATGAAGAACATTTAATAATTTTTTTTTTCATAAGGTTTGGGTAATTATTCATACCTAAAGTTTAGTTTTTGTTGCCATAAGTTACCAATATGAAGTGTGTGTGTGTCCTTAGACTATAAAAACTGAAAGGAAGGGACAGAGTGTAATAGTAAAATAGTTTTGTCAGTAGCTCGGTGAAGATATAAATCAGCCTGTTTGAATGAAATACCTACCATGACGCTCTTAAATTCAGTTATTTATGATTTGTTGTGAAAGGTTTCAGCATTTTACGCTTTTTTGTACAACAGATTAAGTAGGACTAAAGTGTCAAACATTTCCATTTTTCATAATCCTGCATCATGGATTTCCTGGAGATTTGAAACGTAAATTTCTTTACTTGAGGTTTGGGTGAACAGCATCGTAAATATGATGGGATACAATGAGAATATTGCTTCACCATATGGGATCAGACGGAAATTTAATTAGAATATATCATAAGGTTTTTTTTTTTATTATTTATTTATTTATTTTTATTTATTTTTTATTTTTTATTTTTTTTAATTGTCTTCTGCTCAATTGGTCTACCTTCTAATAAGATATATTTCATTATCTATATTCTTTTTTTATTGTAATCATATCTTATTGTAAAGAAACGCAGTCCATTGGGCGGACATTGCAGAAATTTTGGAGAATTTTTTCATTGCTTTATAAGATCACCGTTCATGCTGAATAATAATCATATAATTTGAAAATGATTACTATATTTTAATTAATATTTTAATAAGGCTTTGCAATTTAAAAGAAAAAGCACTATTGATTTTAGCAACAACTCACTTCTGACACATTAATATTTCTAGCGTTTTTTTCTTTCTCAAACGAATCAAAATCTAGTTTCAGTCTTAATAGTCTTCTTAATGATGTCCTTGTGTGCCTCTAATGATATTTATTGTTTCCCTTCCTTAATCCACTCTCTCTCTCTCTTTCGTCTCTCTCTCTCGTCTCTCTTTCTCTCTCTTGTTCTCTACTCTCTGTCTCTCTCTCTCTGTCTCTTCTCTCTCCTTTCTCTACTTTCATCTTCATCTTCTCTCTCATTCTCTATCTTTCTCTCTCTCTCATCACATCTTCCTCCTCACTCACTTTCTCTTCTCTCTCTCTCACTTTCTCTCCTCTCGCCTCCCTTCACCTTCTGCTCCCCCCACCTCTTTGATCTATGATCAGGGAATACCTAATTGGAAGGAGATCGTCATATTAAAGTATTAAAAATTCTAAGTCCTTGATTTTTCATTTTTTATGGTTGGATCTTTTCAAGTTTGATTTTTAAAAATTAGATTCCTCTCTCTCTCTCTGTCTCTCTCTCTCGTTTTCCCTCTCTTTTCCTCTCTCCTCTCTTTACTCTCTCTCTCGGCTTCCCTCCCTTTCTGCCCCCCCCCTCCCCCGCAACCTCTTTGGATCTATGATAAGGGATTACCTAATTAGAAGGAATATCATCATATAAAAGGATTAAAAATTCTAGTCCTTGTTTTCAATTTTTATTAAGTTGATCTTTTGATAGTTTTTTTTTTCTAATTAGATTCCTGATAATGAAGCCTACTTATATATATATATATATATATATATATATATATATATATAGATATATATTATATATGTGTGTAGAAAAGTCTTCATTTCCCCTTTTTTTGTTCTTTTTTCCTTAATGAAATGGAAATTATTCACCCA
>NW_028234440.1:22514635-22519635 GCF_977035675.1 Penaeus japonicus
ATACAAACACACACATCCATACACACACAAACAGACACACACACACACACACACATACACACACATATAAATATAAAATATATATAAATGTATTTATAGTATATATATATTAATAATAATAATATTATATATAAATATATAAATATATCACATATACAGTATAGCATAGGGCCCATATATATATAGAATATATGACATATATAATATATATATATATATATTATAGTATGTAATAATAAATATAATTTATATAATATATATATATAGAATTATATGTATATTATTTATATATGTAATGTATTATAGTACACACACACACACACATCACACACACACACACACACAACGACGCACGCACAGGTCACACGACACCACACACACACACACACACTCACACATATATATATATACATATATATATATATATTTATATATATATATATATATATATATATATATATATATATATATGTATATATATACATACATGTGTGTGTGAGTGCGTGTGTGTGTATGTGTTTATGTGTGTGTCCTCTTTTTTCTCTCTCTCTTTGTTAATGTCGGATACATATGGCTTAATTTTGACACTTCCTGAACATTACTCCCACAGGTTGTCTCATAATTTACAAACCTGTATTACTCACTAATGCATAATGGGTTGGTATTCAAAACGACCTCCTGCTTAGATAAAAGTTTTAATTGTTTATTACACAGAAATTCAATGTACATGTTTTTTCTGTTACTTTACGGTAACAATTTAGAGCGGTTTTTGCATTATAGATTTTAAGTGTGTGTAAGTATTTATGAATTTGAGTGTTTTATTTTGTATCTGCGTGTGTGCGTGTTTATGTACATGAGTATTTCATTATGTTTTGTATTTGTGTGTGCGAGTTTATGTATCTGAATATTTTATTATGTATGTATGTAACATGAAAAGAAAGAAATGCTAAATATATATATATATATATATATATATATATATATATATATATTATATAATATATTCCACTACGAAATATATATATTCTATATATATATATATATATATATATATAAGAACACCGGAATTAGAAGATTACGAACGTCGATAACTTAGGAAATATATAAGGCCAAATACATGAACACTTACATAACCCCCCTCCCCCTTTTCCCCACCCCCCCCCCCCCCACAAAAAAAAAAAAAAAAAAAAATCCTGTAATTCCGATTCGTTCCCCTTCCCTCATTCCTCCCTTCCTCTTTACCTTCCCTCCCTCGACACTCCTTCTTAAACGTCTCAAGGGCCCTCTTTACTGCTGCCACCTGCTCCTGTCACTTCAAGTAGGAAGATCCTGCTTATTATATTGGCTATGGATAATGAAAGAGCTCTTTCTCAACCTCTTTGGCACAGAGCGTAGGAGCGAATCGCCATTATCTTCCTCGTCTTTATTTCGATCCATCAGAATCATCATTAGTTTTATTACTGCTTTTACAATCGATTCAGGTTTCAATTATTCTCAAGCACAACAGAACAGATCGGAGAAGCGAGAACAAAAGGTAACAGACACATCATCTAAGCAATTCGGTAGTTCTTTGGTTGTTGTTGTTGTTGTTGTTTTTCGTTGACATTACTATTTTTGGATTCTTTCTGAATGCATTATGTTGGTTTTTATTTTTTCTTCTTCTTCTTCATTTCGTCTATGAGCCGCTGGCAATACTAAAACCACGATGACATGGGGATCTCCGTCCACGTGTCCTAAAACCTTGGAGTACGAAGGTCAACTCTTGCTTATCAAATGGGTTGGCCAGTTGATAGGTCAATCAAATACCTTCAAGTGGCTAAAGAGTTGACCCTACTACTTCTATTACTAGTACATCTACCATCGCTACTACAACTACCACTACCACTACTACCACTATTATAACTATCCATGAATATAATTTCATAACAGAACTACCCATGAATATGATTTTAAAGCACATATAACATCTCCCTTTTTAAAAAACATCGTCTTTAACATGTGAGACTACACATTAACGAATGAGATAAGAGCTTTTGGTCTTTTATAGCTTCTCTGATTATATAACTGAATCTAATTCCACCGAAATGAAAAAAAAAAAAAAAATGCGAAATTACTGATGAAACATAAACTCACGGTTATCCTCGTATGAAAAGCCCCTAGAAAGGAATAGGTTTAGAATTAATTCTATTCGTGTGTTCTCTTTTTTGAATTCGTGCAAATATTCAGGTAAAGTAATTTTTTTCTAAAAAAAAAAAAAACGCCTTTGAATTAAAGGATTATGTAAAGAGTTAAACTTTTGAGCCTCTCATTTACTCAGCGTGTTGCCATTTATACATAATTAGGGTTGAGCGAAGAATTGAATCTTACAGAACGATTAGCATTATTTATAATTAGGGTATCAGCACCAGGCATTATGAAGGGATAAATAATCTAAGGTATGATATTTATATACATACATAAGTGTGTGCGTGTGTGTGTGGTGTGTATGTAATAAAAAATATATATATATATATATATATATATATTATATTATATATATATATATATATATATATATATATATATGATCTCTCTCTCTCTCTCTCTCTCTCTCCGGACATCTCTCACTCTCTCTATATATATAGTATATATATATATAATATAAATATATATATATATACACATATAATTAAACACACACAACACACACAAACACACACACCACACCACACATACAACACGACCACACACACACATATATATATATATCATATATATATTAAAGATATATAGATATATATATACACACACACACACTCACTCAAAACAACACACATATAAATATGATATATAATATACTATATATATATTTATATATAATATAATATATGTAATATGTATAAATATCTATAATATATATATAAATATATATACACAAACATAAATATATATATATATATATAATATATATATACTATATATATATAATTTATATTTATAATAAAACACACACCACAAACATATATATTGATATGTATATATATATATAGTATATATTATATATACTTTATATATATTATATATATATATATATACTGTATATATATTATATATATATATTATTTTATATATATATATATATATATATTATATATATGTATATATAATAGCATAATATATATATATATATATATCTACATGGCATTAATATATTAGATATACATATATATATATATTATATATAATATATATATATTTATATATATATATATTTATATAATATATAACCATATATACTTTCAACACAACACAACACACACACACACACACACACACACACACACACACACTCACTACATACCACACTACACACATAACACATGAATTATATATATCATTTATATAATATATATATATTTATATATAATATATAGGTATATCTAATATATATAACATATATATATATATAACATATACATATTTATATATAATAACAATATATTATTATTATATACATATATTGTATATAATATATATATAATTATATATATATTGTATTATTATATATATATATATCATAAATATAAATATATAATATATATGTTATTATTTTATATATAGTATGATGTATATGTTACACACCACAAACAACCACACACCACCAAACAACAAACACGCAGCGCATCACACTAACACACAAACACACACCTCATCACAAGCTTATATATATTATATATATTATATATTATATATTTATCATATTTATATATATATTATATATATATATATATATATATATTTATATATACATGTGTTGTGTGAGGTGCGTTGGGTGTGTATGAGGTTATGTGTGTTCCTCTTTTTCTCTTCTTCTTGAGTTATAATGTCGGATATACATTTGGTTATTTGGTCACTTTACTGAAACAATATTTCCACAGGTGTCATTAATAATTTCAATCCTGTTTACTCACTAATGCATATTGAGGTTGGTATTACATAAACGACCTAATGCTTAGATAAAATTTTTAATTTTATTTACACAAATACATTCAATGTACATGTTTTTCTGTACTTTACGGTAACAATTAGAGGCGGTTATTGTAGCATTATAGATATTTAGTGTGTAAAAGTATTTATGAATTGAGTGTTTTATTTGTTTCTTGCGTGTGTGGAGTGTTTTATGTACGTGAGTTTTTATTATGTTTTGTATTTGTGTTTTGTGTGATCGAAGATTTATGATCTGAAATTGTATTTTATGTATGTATGTAACATCAAAAGAAAGAAAATGCTAAATATTTCTTATATATATTTTTTATATAACTTTTTTTATATATATATATAAATATATTCTCTATATATTTATATATATATATAATATATATATATTATATATATAGATAAGAACAAAGGAATTTGAAGGATTACGAACGTCGATAACTTAGGATTATATGAAGGCCAAATCAGGAACACTAACTACCCACCATCCCCATTATTACACCAAACACCACTACCTCAAAAAAAAAAAGAAAAAAAAATCCTGTAATTACGATTCGTTCCCCTTCCATAATTCCTCCCTTCCTCTTTACCTTCCACCCTTGACACTCTTATTTCTTTAAAGTCTCAAGGGACCTCTGTACTGATGCCACCTGCTACTGTCTATTCAAAGTATGGAATGTTCCTGCTTATTATATTGGTATGGATTATAGGATAATGAAGAGCTCTTTTTCTCAAACCTCTTTGGCTCTAGAGAGTAGGAGCGAATCGCCATTATTTCCTGTCTTTATTTCTCGATTCATCAGATAATATTTGTTTTATTAATGCTTTTCACTCGTTTAGGTTTCAATAATTCTCAGTGCACAAAAGTGAACTAGATCGGATGAATCGAGAACAAAAAGGTAACAGGACTATCTTATAAAGCAAATTTCGGTAGTTCTTTGGTTGTTGTTGTTGTTGTTGTTTTTCGTTGACATTACTTTTTTTTTTATTCTTTCTGAATGCATTCTGTTGCTTTGTATATTTCT
>NW_028234440.1:22524635-22529635 GCF_977035675.1 Penaeus japonicus
TTTAAGTCTTAGGTTAAACACACCGTAATACGAGAACTTTATACTTTGTGTAGGGAAAGAGGCTGTTGAAACTTTTGTGACTCTTTAACAGATGCAATTGCAAGAATTCCATTCCGTAAAAAGCTGCCGTTAGAAATTCACTTAGAAATTAAGAAATTCGCATTATTTTATTTCAAGTGTTGGCTAGTTGGGTCAAGCTTATTTATGCAAGATCGCTTGACCTTGACTCATGTGACCTGATTCATGAGACACGCACACGCATATGTGTGTGTGTGTGTGTGTGAATGTGTGTGTGTGTGTGTGTGTGTGTGTACGTATATGTATATGTATAAGAATTAAAACTTAGTGCTTACTATCAGCAAACATGTTCGAACTCTGATTAGGCCACAAATTTTACAGCCTTACATCCAACATATATTTCACAACCAGAAGAAAACATCGTTTTTCCCCGCCGTAACCCGTGGGAAGAGAAAATCTTTATGGAAAAATTGAAACGAGACCTCGGAAAGTTCATTCATTAAGAATGGCAGATTAATCAGACTAATTAAATTCTGCAACGGAAATGAACGTGTCACGGAGGAGGGAAAGAGAGAGAGAAAGACCATTAGGTAGGTAGATGGAGGACCAAGAGGAAGAAAGAAGGTGAATGAGAATTTGATAAGTTGTTATATAAAGAAGAGAAAAAATAACACCAAGAACAGAAGTGCAAAGACAAACAACGTGAGTGTAATGTATGTGTGTGTCATGTGTTTTCTTTTTTTTCTGTTGTGTTTCGTTTTCTTTCATTTAGTGTTCTTATCAAGAATACAAGAACTTTCTTGAAAAGAGCGACATATTCTTGTCTGGCTGAACTACAGAAGGTCGACGACACAATCTGACAAATACGATATAAATAAAAGGAAGAAAAGACTAAAATTCTTTGAGCTCAGAAGGCAAAATGGCACACGAAAAATAGTGAAGGATTTGCACCTTTAACACTTACATTTTAAGAGCTTTTTATAGATAAACGTTTGTATCAGAATTATACATGAGGAAATACCTAAACCTGCTGTTGGCATGTCGTTTCAGTAGCTTCTTTTGGTTGTATGAATAACTGAATATATTATGTACATGCATACGTAAACACAAACATACACTTTCGGACATAAAACGAGAAAGAGAGATGGAGGGAGGGAGGAAGAGAGAGAGATGGGAGGAGGGGGTGAGAGTAAGAGAAAGAGAGGAAGAAAGACCGAGAGAGGGAGAGAGAGAGAGACATAGGAAGAGAGACTGGGAGAGAGAGACAGAGAGAGAGAAGAAGAGAGACTGAGAGTAAGAGAGAGAAAGAGAGAGGAAGACAGACCGAGAGAGAGAGAGAAAGGAAGAGACACCGAGAGAGAGAGAGAGAGGAAGAGACACCGAGAGAGAGAGAGAGAGAGAGAGAGAGAGAAAGGAAGAGACACCGAGAGAGAGAGAGAGAGGAAGAGAGACCGAGAGAGAAAGATGTTAAAACTGTTTTCAACGTTTCCTCTCCTTCCCGTCATCAGCTAATCAAGAGCATTCTTTTCGCTCCTCTTTCCAGTCCCTTTCCTCTCTCAAATATTTTCAATTTTCGATCTTGCGTTTGAATTCAGTTCAGTAGCCTACGCGTATTGACTTGCATAATGCATGCGATGAGAGAGAGAGAGAGAGAGAGAGAGAGAGAGAGAGAGAGAGAGAGAGAGAGAGAATGAGAGCAAGAGATACAGAGATGAAAGATTAGAGAAAGAGCGATATATATGTATATATATATATATATATATGTATATATATATATATATATATATATATATATATATAGAAGGAGAGAGAGAGAGAGAGAGAGAATGAGAGAGAGAGAGAGAGAGGAGAGAGAAGAGACCGAGAGAGAGAGAGAGAGAGGATGAAGAGAGAGATGAAAAGGGGAGAGAGAGAGGCTCTATATATATTTATATATATGTATATATGTAAATATATTTATATATATATATTATATATTTGTTATATATATATATAATATACATATATATATATATATCTATATATTTATATATATATATATTATAGAGAGAGAAAGATGTTAAAATGTTTCAACGTTTTTCCTTCCGTCATCGCTATCAAGCGAATCTTTTCGTCTCTTTCAGTCCATTTCCTCTCTCAACTTATTTTCCAATTAGATTTGCGATTGAATTCAGTTTCAGTAGCTACGGTATGACTTGCATAATGATGCGAAGAGAGAGGAGGAGAGCGGCGATGAGAGAGAGCGAGATATCGCGCTCGAGGAGATGCCTGCGCGCATCGATACGCGCTGCAACGTATATAGAGAAAGAGCGATATAATCTATATAAATATTATATATAAATCTATATATATCTATATATATATAGATATATATAAATAGCGCGAGAGAGAGACCGAGAGAGAGAGAGAGGAGCGGAGAGAGAAGAGGAGAGAGGATGAGAGATGAAAGGGGAGGAGGGAGAGAGAGATCTCTATATATATTATATATATATATATATGATATATATATATATATATTTATCTATTATATATGTTATATTATAAATATTTATACATTATATATATTATATATATATATATATATATTTTATATATATAGAGAGAGAGCGAGAGAGGAGAAGAGCGAGAGACCCTCCGAGAGAGAGAGAGAGAGAGATGAAAAGGGAGAGAACGAGAGACAGATGAAAAGGGAAGCGAGAGAGCGATTATTAAATATATAAAGATTATATATATATCTATATAAATATATATAATATAGGAGAGAGCGATATATTATTATATATATATATATATATATATTTCTATATATATATATATAGAGAGAGAGAGAGGAGATGAGAGAGAGAGAGAGAGAGATGACGAGGAAGGGACGATGAGAGAGAGAGAGAGAGGAAAGAGGATGAAGAGTGAGAGGGAAGAGAGAGAGAGAGAGAGAGAGAGAGAGAGAGAGAGAGAGGAGAGAGAGATAGAGCGGAGAGGAAGAGAAGGAAGAGAGAGAGAGAGATAGTTGAGATGAGAGAGAGAGAGAGGAGAGTAGGGAGAGCGAGAAGGATGCGAGAGAGATTGAGGAGAGAGAGAGAGATGGAGAGCGAGAGAGACAAAGAGAGAGAGAGAGAGAGATGAGAGGGAAGGCAAGGAGAGAGAAGGATGAGAAAGAGATGCGTTTAAAGGACTGTTAAACGAGTGATAGATAGATCAGAGAGAGAGATAAAATATTTTTCAGATTTTCGATCTTGAGTTTGAGAGAGAGAGGATGAGAGAGATAGAGAAGAGAGAAGAGAAGCGTGAGCATACTGAGAGAGAGGAGAGGAGAGATGGGGAAAGAGAGAGAAGAGAGAGCGGGAGAGCGAGAGAAGGGAGGGAGAGAGAGAGCTAGAGAGAGATTGATAGCTAGGCATAGATGCATAGCTAGAGAGAGAGAGAGAGAGAGAGAGATGAGCGAGGAGAGAGAGAGAGTGTGAGAGAGAATGGAGAGAGAGAGAGAGAGAGGGAGGAGGAGGAATGAGAGGAGAGGAGAGAGAGAGAGATACATGAGAGAGAGAGATGATAGATAGAGGGAGAAGAGAGATAGATATGAGCGGGAGGCGAAGAGAGAAGAGAGAGCGAGAGAGAGAGATAGGGAGAGGAGCGAGGAGCGATAATAGGAGAGAGAGAGAGAGGAGAGAGCGAGGAGAGGAGAGAGAGAGAGATATAGAGAGAGAGATAGATATGTAGAGCGAGAGGAGAGAGAGATATTATAGCGATGAGAGCGAGATATAGATAGAGAGAGAGAGAGAGAGAGAGGAGAGAGAGAAGGAGAGAGAGAGCGAGAGCAGTGGGAGAGAGAGTGAAGAGAGAGAGATAGAGAGAGTGAGATAGAAGATAGATAGAGAGAGAGAAGAGACAGAAATACAGAGAGAGAGAGAGAGAGAGAGAAGAAAAGAGGAGAGTTGAGGAGATGGAGGAGAGAAGAGAGAGATGGCAGAGAGAATGAGAGATGGATGGGGAGGAGACAGCGAGATGATGATGAGAGAGAGAGAGAGAGAGAGAGAGAGAGAGAGAGAGAGAGATGAAAAGAGAGAGAGAGAGCGAGAGAGAGAGAGTTTGTGTGGGATTTCGAAAAAAAAAAAAATCAATAGGATTTAGTAGCAAACCGAAATTTATGACCCTTCCTGAGTATGAAATAAGGAAACATATTCCACGCTCTATCAATGTTTCATTTCCCTTCATGCAAATTTATTTTCATCGAGAACGTTTCGCTCAGTTGCTCAGAAAATCTGTTCAGTCGATATTTTAGTTAAATAATGATGTAAGAGAAAGCGGACGAGAGAGAGAGAGAGAGAGAGAGAGAGAGAGAGAGAGAGAGAGAGAGAGAGAGAGAGAGAGAGAGAGAGAGAGAGAGAGAGAGAGAAAAGGGGAGGCGAGAGAGAAAGGGAAATTGAGCGAGATAGGGCTGGGTAAATTTTTTTTATTTTATTTAGTTTTTTGAATATAATGTTTTTTTAATTTTGTTATTATTGTTTACTTGTTTTTTTTTTTATTTTTTTTATTTTATTTTTTCTTTTTTTTTTTATTTTTTTATTTTTTTTTTTTTTTAAATTATTATTTTAAATAGTTTTTATTTATTTTTTTTTTTTTATTTTAAAAAATAATTTATTGTTTAGATTTGTTTTTTTTTTAATTTTAAATTTTATTGTTTTTTTTTATTTTTTTTTTTTTATTTTTTTTTTTATTTTTGATTTTGTTTTTGTATTTTTTTTTTTTAAAGGGGTTCTTGTTTGGTGGTTATGTGGGGCATGTACAGGACCAGGCAACACAGCTTTAAGGTGTATAGCCATGCACGATGGACGATGACTCGGTTGGACCTTTCACTCTTGCTTGTGCTTGCTTAAGTGTATCGGCTGGAGGGTCGGGAGGCGCTTGCTGTTGTGCCTGGGCTATATTACACACGCGCGCGGGCACACACACACACACACATACACGCACGCACACACACACGCACG
>NW_028234440.1:22549635-22552135 GCF_977035675.1 Penaeus japonicus
GAGAGAGGAACTTGCGGTCAATTATCTGAATATGTGCCCCCCACCCTTAAAAGCATAACAGAAACACACACGCACACGCACACGCACACGCACACACACACACACACACACACACACACACACACACACACACACACACACACACACACACACACACACACACACACACACACACACACACACACACACACACACACACACACACACACACACACACACACACACACACACACACACACTACATACAATCTAAACTATGACAGTGAAAGAAGTCCTTTGCGTCATGGTGAAAAAACACCAACTAACGGTGAAGCCTCGGAAGCCTTATGACCCACGTTGCGTAAAGGATCTCGCCCACAGGACTCTTCTACGCGTGTTTTCTTAAGGCCTCAGGAGGAGGAGGAGGTGTGTGGGCTCGGGTGGGGTGGGATGGGGGGGGGGGGAGTGGCATTAGCCTGATTCGGAATGTGGGTGGAATAAGTCAACTGGGTATCCGCCTTAGCAATATATAGAACTAGTTAATGCCAAGAACCATGTATTGCTACGTTGTGGAAGTTGTATGTGAGCATAGGGCCATGTTTCCATTAGCTATCATTCCTAACAATAATGCCGCAAGCTTTGACAATTCATCATGGAAGATGTGTTGTGAAAGTTGAGATATATTCAAATTATGTATACATAATTCGCAATAGTGAAAACAAAAACGATACTGAATTCCCACAAACAAACTAGGTTTCCAAGGACAGACAAAGGAATCTTATTTCTTGGTTGGAGAAACATTCTCATGTTCTGGAATTCATATATGAAATTACTTTTAGACATTGTTAGTAATACCATTATTAACCTCAAATTTAAATCACAAATTCCCCGAATCTCTAAATCAGACTGCAAAACATTAAGGAAAGTCATTTTACGGCAATTCACATTTCTAATTCTTTGCCTCAAGACCAACATTTGTCAACAACACAAGAAGAAGCAGACTGAAGGCGGTAGAAATAGACAGTAGCCTCTATCCACGATAATATTTCACAGGAACGGGATACATGAAAGGAAAATCAATACGCTTTAGTGTTGTATGAAAGTATATCAAAATATGTAATATGCAGAGACAGAAAACGTTAGGGCAGGTGTTCTTAAAACAGTGCCTTAATATCCCCGGTGGGTATCGAAACCGGTTCTTGTGGGTATCTGAAAAGGAATCCTGGAAAACATTCTGACAGAGTGGAAATATTGGTGTAAGTATTATACTTTATTCATCTATTTACCGAAAATCAAAATGAAAAGAGTCCATAGAAATTAAAAGTTAAAAGTGGATGTAGTAGGCTAATATTGGAGTGGGGTTATCAGGTTCATTTAGAGCTGAACTTTGGGGTATTGAGGCTAAAAAAACACTGCGTTAGGGTGCCATATTCAATGGGTAACTATCATATTTAACCCACAATATCTTTACGTTACAATATGATATAGTATTCATTCTTTTTAGCATATGTTCCACTGATCAGTATTCTTGCGTCATATGATTGGAGCCTTCAAACTTTTTTCACTCAAATAACACCTCTTTCATGCGAGGCAGCAAATTTTAATTATATTAGAGCTGACTTGCGCTTTCGGCAGCAGCTCCTGTCCTCTTTGGTCCGGGTAATATGAATTTGGATTATTTTATTACGGTATTAATTTTTGAGTCACGTGCAGATGGCTTAATTCTCTTTCTTTCACATGTGTCAGTGTGTGTGTGTGTGTGTGTGTGTGTGTGTGTGTGTGTGTGTGTTACAATATACATACATACATAAAAGAGAAAGCATTCACTGATATTGTTTATAAATAAAATCGCTAAAATATTTTGCTTAAAATTCACTATGTTATGTTGAATTTGCCGTTGTATAATACTCTTTCGACATGTAAAATCTCTGTAAATTAAGAATAATAAAAGTCTCATCTATATAATCTTATAAACAGATGTAGAACTAGTTGAGTAAATATCCTGAAAAGAAATCACTCCTCAGCACTTACTAAGTGTTTGCGTAGCACTCGTATACAAGTGCTTGTAGAGTTGTAGTTTCAGGCAATTGTCTCCAATATCTGTCATACAAGTGTCAGGACACATTTTTGCATAAGACATCATATAACTGCATTCATACATTTTGTACACAGTTCACGGAAGTACAAATCCAGAGCCTTAATGGTGCTCTTTAAAAAAAAAGCCAAACAATATTTAAAAGCCCCTCAAGAAAAGTACATTAAACAAAAAGGGGACACGGTTAAGTCTTTCTTGTTGTATTTAATCGCATAAAATGGAATGACAAGGCAAAATAAAGAAAAGAAGTGATGTGTGTAGGTTCGATTTAGGGGACGCGAAGAGAGGGTAAACAAAACTACATTAAAAAGGCTCTCGGCATCAAAGAGGGAACACAGTAGTACATAAAACACTCAAACATAACACGATTCCGCAGTCAGAATGTCAGCAATTTATTCAACAAGGACTTAAGACCCTTCCACAAAG
>NW_028234440.1:22584635-22587135 GCF_977035675.1 Penaeus japonicus
ATATATATATATATATATATATATATATATATATACACGCCGTTGAAAGTCCATAGGAAAATCATGGGCATGCACGAACTTCATTTCGTTTTATAAGAGATTTCAGACATGTAATTTGTACGTTGGAAGATACACTATAAAGTCGTGAACCTGTCATTACGCAGCCAAAGGGACACCGTCGAGTGGACACGCCCCCTATGCGTGCACGTCGAAGGAAACGAGGGGAAAAAATCTTAAAAAGGGGAAGAAACTAGAAGGCTAAATTTCTCATCATCGAAAAAAAAAAAAAAACGAAATTGTGGAAACTATTCTGTGATATTTGCGGCAAAGGTTATTCTGTGATATATTGCGAAGAGGAGAATTGCAAAATGCAAGTAAGAAATTAGTTTTTTTCATGCAAGTAACTATAAAGAAATTGCTCTTCCCTTTTTTTTTTCTCTTTTTTTTTTTTAAAAAGCCAACCATGCCTCTCTTTTTTTCTTTTTTTTCTTTTTTTTTTTTTTGTTATGAGCGCTTAGGCAAACAAGGTACATAAGCACGCATACATAAAACTATGAATTAGATTGAAATACAAACACTGAATGTGTGTTCTGTCTACCGCATCTCAAGTGTATCACCATACATTTGAATTTCATAATTGCATCCAATTTCTCGGTTTGGGTCACTATTGATTCAGTGTACAGCTTTTTTCATTTTATCCCCTCTCATTGTGCGGTATGCCATACCTGCTATTATTTTCCTCGTGTGCAAATATTTGGGCAAATATTCCTCGCACATAGATAGGTTTTAGATGTACAGATGGATAGGTAACTCGATAGATACCTAAATAGACAGACAGACAGATAGATAGATAGATAAATAGACAGACAGATAGATAGATAGATAGATAGAGAGAGAGAGAGAAAAAAAAAAAGAGAAAGAGAGAGAGAGAGAGAGAGAGAGAGAGAGAGAGAGAGAGTGACTTACACGGGCACGCACAAGCAGACACACACACACACACACACACACACACACACACACACACACACACACACACACACACACACACACACACACACACACACACACACACACACACACACTTCACTCAGGAATTGTTTAATAGTTGTTATTTTCTAGATGAAACCCAGTACCTTTTGTTTTCATCTTATCATTGTCTTTTAAGTATTACTTTCCTTAGGTTTAGGTCATTTCTTTAGTAGCCCCATTATTTGTCATGTTGTGATAATTAAGCGGGATATACTCCAATTAGAATAAAATGCAGGATTTATTCTAAAAAGGCTTAATTAAGACGCAAAATAATTTTATTGTGAATAATAGGTATTTCTACCATATTATCATTCATTATGTAAACATCTGAATTATGAAGGCTATTCCATATGTGAGTGTGTGCGTGTGTGTGTATGTGTACGTGTGTACACGTACACACACACACACGTATATACATATATATGTAAATATATATATATATATATATATATATATATTATATATATATATATGTATATATTATATATATATGTATATATATATATATATATATATATATATATATATATATATATATTTATGAATGTATGTACGTATATACCAATATATGTAAGCATGTCTGTGTGTGTGTATGTGTGTGTGTGTATGTGTGTGTGTGTGTGCGCGTGTGAGTGTGAGTGTGTATGTACATTTCTAGAGACCAAAAACAATCCCGGAAAACTACACAGTCTTAGATGAGCAATAGCCGACTTATAAAATGCCACTTAATTGAAGTTGCTTTATTAAAAGAAACTCCTCTGATATTTGAACAGAAATTCTAGACGCATATGCTACTTAATCACTTAAGCCTCATAGTTATGTTTTAATCACGACCGGATGGTGCTACGTTTAACTCTTAGTCCATATACCAAACTCACAAACTCATCATAAGGTATATTTACAGGGGAAGAATAATGCTATTTTGTACTTCGAATCCCAAAATCTATTACTGTGCTCACCTTGGATCTACCAAGAAACAGGTAGTGTTAGTTATATTACTTATATATATATATATATATATATATATATATATATATATATATATATATATATATATATATATATATATTTTTTTTTTTTTTTTTTTCTTTTTTTTTTTTTTTTTTTTTTATCTCATCTTTATTTCGCATATATACTAACATGAATGCCACATTCTATCTTGATATAATTTTCCAGCGTGATCTCAATAAATTTCTTCACTAGTTTCAAAAAGGTACTTGATCAATCATTTATATACTTGCATCCTCTATCTTCGTTTCTTTTAACCAGATTCGACATGTTTTAGTCATGTAAATACACTTGGACCATTCAGAAGGAAAACGGCCCATCAACAATTGTGGCCCTATACGTTGTCCTCCTCCTCCCTGCGCAATGGCCATGTCTCCTTAATCCCTTCACAGTCTACCGATCTTACGGGATACAGAGCCAGCGCAGACTAGGAAACTTAGTGGCACTCTGAGTCAAGCCAATG
>NW_028234440.1:22589635-22594635 GCF_977035675.1 Penaeus japonicus
AGCCTCGAAGCCTCCGTACCTCCATCATCCACGCTGGATCAGTGGCTTTGGCACAGAAGTCGGTCCGAATGACGTGGATTTTCTTCCCGAGGCATTGCATAAGCTTGCTATTCGAGCATGTCGTGTTGATCGCACCTTAAAGGGAAGAGGGCGATCTAAGGGGACAGTCGGGGTTTCGGGGTGATTGTGGTTGCTGAAGAATGGGTGTGGTCATTTTGTGGTGGAATGTGGTTCGAGTTATGACTGAATATGGTTTCATATGTATTTTGTTATTGATAGTTTGTGGAGGATATGATCTATCATTTCGGTATATTTCGATCTTTATTCAAAAACACTTTTGTAAATATTTTTTTTGTTTTCGTTAAATGAAACAATATGTTGTCGGATTTATTTTCATCACTAACTATAATTTTCGTATAATTTCGTGTTCTGTACATTCACGAGGTTACGAACAACATCAGTAGATAGCATCTATGAGTGAAAGTGCTACCTACTATCTACTTCAAGTTTCATAAATAATCCAGAGAAATCCCGAGATCCTGGGATTTCGTGTGTATGGAGTCATTTCTTTACCCGATAGCTTGTTTCAAATCCCGGGATTTTTATTACTATATTTCATCTCTGATTTGAACCATATAACAAAGAAAATGTATGAAAGAAGGAAAGACAGAATGCTAGAGCGAGTCTGTCAGAAGTGTTCTCCAAAGGGTTTCGTAACGTGTGGCTTCCAAATGTATGATAGTCAACTCTAAATGTTAAAAGGACTAGAAATATGAGACTGGGTGTTTGTATTTCTTGAAGATTTATTCCATAAACACATTTTGAGTGTATTCTACCATATTCAGCAAGTCATTCCTGTGTTCATTTTATGTTGTTTATTTTTAATGCAATCTCCAAAATGGCATCTAGCATTCATTACTGATTTTCTTTAATTAAGATAACTAAGTTTGAATGCTAAAAGTCTGAGCTTTTAGGACAAACGGAATAGCATTAATTAAAATTGTATTTATTTATTTCCACCATGTATACAAGTTAATGAAGAGAATTTTGCTTCAATGTAATGTCAGCGATAAAATTAATGGTTTATCAAACATTCTACAGATACTAAACCAACGAAGAATATATGGTTTGCAATGCACATAGCATCACGTAAACAGGAAAGCTTATAAAGGACCATGAAGAAAAAGAACGATAATTGATTCAATATTATTTTTGTTGTTGTTAGCATTTGATCCACATTTCCATTCGCATATGTTTAATCTGCACGTTTGTCTGAATTGGAATGTATATATATCCCTGCCTGCTTGTGTTTACAGTTGAGTGTACGCTTCATATTTGATAAGTAAAATACCGTAAAATCTGTATCTCAACGTTTTGAAACTTGTACAAAAGAACATAATGGAACACGAAATCAGTATTCCATCTTATAAATACCGCGACAACAAAGTAAAGGAATTAGGAGGATTATGCATGCTAAGAAATGGTAGAGATTGTTAGAACATGAGGAGAAAGGTTTTAAAGAGGGGGGAAGGGGGCGGGAAGGAGATGATATGAAAAGGAAACCAAGAAGAAGAAAAAGAAAAGAAAACGGATGATAATAATAATAATAATAATAATAATAAACCAAAACGTAACCAAAAGATTTCATACAGTAGGAAATGAAAGAATTAAGATGAAATGATGATAAACTATTAAGTAAAGATACACACAAAGCTGGTAGGATAATAAGAAAGAGATAGAACAAAGAAAGGAAGAAAAGGAAAGAAACAAGAAAAAGGACATCAAAGACAGATAAAACAGGGAGCAAAAAATAACACTCGGGAACATGGCCATGCTGTTTCCACATACCACCACCGTAACCACCCGCTCACACAATCTTGTTTCAACATCAACATCAACAACCTACTTAAATCTACCGACTTCCAAATCGCATTGTGAAAGTTTCTGCATGAAAAGGTAAAATTCCTTACGCCTAGAAGCCACTATTACCATATAGATGAGAACATTGTGAATAGATGAAGACAGTGGAAAACTCAAATACAGACTCTACTTCTGTATGAATTAGGGACAAAGAGAGAGAGAGAGAGAGAGAGAGAGAGAGAGAGAGAGAGAGAGAGAGAGAGAGAGAGAGAGAGAGAGAGAGAGAGAGAGAGAAAGAGAGAGAGAGTGAGTGAGTTAATGAATTATCTTAATAACAAATTAACAGTTCTTTTCTGAACTCGTCCTCATTATCATGCCTGCATTTCCTAGTTCGACAAAACTTTTAGAGACTGAATTTTTATTCATATATCACTTCAACCTCTTCTACAAGGAAACATCGGTATTAATCGTAATACTGTTACTTTGCGCTCTCTCTCTCTCTCTCTCTCTCTCTCTCTCTCTCTCTATATATATATATATATATATATATATATATATATATATATATATATATGTATATATATATATTTTTTCTAGATATAATAAATATAATATAGTTTCCAGTTATATGCATCTGTGACACTTACAAATCTTTTTTTTAGCAATTCCGTGGGCAGCATTTATTTTTCAAAGCAAAATTCCCCTTCTGCTTGAGAGCAATAGGGATGCCAATGACACTAATCAAATTACCACGTCCGTTGTGATGCAATGTCCAAACCTTAATTACAAGTGCCTCCAGTAACAATCCCAAATTATCCTCATTATTTTTTCCTTTCGAAAGAACTTTCCGAATCGTCTTGTGAGTGTTTGGGGTAGAGAAAGAGAGAGGGAGAGAGAGAGGAGGAGGAGGGAGAAGGAAGGAAGGAACGAAGAAGGAAGGATTTCACAACCTGACATTACACATGAAGACTCGCTCCTTAAAAACCTCGCTGTCACCCCAATCTCAATATTAACTTCAATGATCCTGCTCTTAAGGAAGAGTGAAGCGTGTCATATGTGCACGTAGGGGAGAAGGAAAGGACACATTGATGATCATGTTGGTCTTTTGGCTGAGAAGATTATCATAGCTATTTTCATCTTGACGAGAAGTTGAAGTTCAGGGAAAGGAGATTGGTGCAAGTAATCCAGGCTTTTGAATATATAAATGAGTTTTAATATTTTTCCCACAGGACTGAACAGTCTATTGTTTATCCTAGAGATGGTAGTCAAGACAAAATAAAGGTTATTGGATTAAATCCGTTAAATCTTCCACAAAAACTAGTCGTGCTTGTCATCCAACTGAGACTCCAATATTTCAACAAGCCAAACAAATTGCTATATTTGCCTCGTACATACCATACATTGGAAACCACATATACATTAGAAAGACAAATATTTACCTAGTGTGAAACATTTCTTGATATATGGCAGTTAACAAAAATATTTACCTGGTTGTTTCCCTCCAATACAACCACAAATGAATACAACATTTGCTTGTGATGGTCATCGTGTTTATTAATTTACTGAGCATTGTGGGGAATCAACAAGGCTGTCTGAGTCAGGGCCAGGGGCCGGATACTCCTAACTCTCGCAGTATAAGGCCTCGCAGCGGGTTACGATCTCGTGAGGTACGATGTACTTACGAGGTCGTAAAACTCCCAGACTCAGAGAAAAATAAAATATCGTAGGCACCTCGTAACCGAAAGTAAACATCATAACCGTAGATGGGCTGCCCTCAGATGGCTGGCCCAATTCGAATTGACCAATCAACAGTCAGCCTTTTAGACGTGATTACCAATTAAAGGCCACGGTCATTAGCGGGAGGAGCGAACGAGAGAGAGAGAGAGGGAAAGAAAGAGTGAGTACGAGAGATATAGTTGATTAGAAATAGATAGTTGGATAGATAGATAGAAATATATAGAGATACAGATATATATGCGTATGTATATATATATATATATATATATATATATATATATATATATATATATATATATATATAAACATATAAATATATATATATAAATGAATAAATACACATACACACACACACACACACACACACACACACACACACATATATATATATATATATATATATATATATATATATATATATATATATACACACACTCATAGAGAGAGAGAAAGAGTGAGCGAGTGTGTGTAAATATACATCGTACAATTATTATTTTCATGAAGCTGCACACGCAAGGTTTTTCTCTCGCTATCTCTCTCATACATACATTTAAGTATAAAAGAATATTACCTTCACCTATGACAAGACACCTTCAAAATAGCGCTTAAACTCTCACGTCTGGTACGTCTGTAATATCTTAACAAGTATTTCTCTCATGCAAATAATATTTCTCTTTTTCTCCTCTCATTTCTCAAAGCACTAACTGCATGCTCGTAAACGACAAGCGCATTATACGCTGTCCTATTGTTGTTTATTTTTTTCATCAAGTGGTTGGAGGGAATGGAGGTATTTGTGACACAGATGTAATATGAATTGATGTGACGCCCAATACTGTGTCTGACACGCCCAATAAAACATTATCTATACATATCTACCTTGCACAAGTCGGAGCTATTATGACTTATTTCCGAGAGCTCGGGAACATTCATAGATTACGAGGTGCTGTTAGGGCGGTTAAAAGTTTTGAGTATGACCCTCAGAGCTCGCAGTTCGACTTACGACTTGCGTGGCCTGGCTGCGCGGGCTTACGATATCGTAAGCTGTTTTGAGTCCAGCTCCAGGGGCCGAGTACTTGCACTGATTTTGAATAAATGAATTAGTATTTTGCTACTTGAATATTGAGTGAAATAAAGTAATCTACTGCAGTACAATTTTCCATATCTATTCATGCGACATTTTGAATTACGTTAAACCTACGGAATGTAATTTACCGCAGATACCGCATCTTGCAAACTAGTCATCGACTACTATATGTTTATCGGAGTAGCAGACGAATTTCTGTTGAGTTACAGAACTGGTCTGAGTTGCCGAGTTCAATATGCAGTTCCAAAAGCAGCATAAATATATTGTGATCTGCAGCATTTATTGCAAGTATTGAGTGTTTTAACAAAATTTTATGTCT
>NW_028234440.1:22629635-22632135 GCF_977035675.1 Penaeus japonicus
CTAATCAGCCTATCCATAAATCTTTTATCTCCCAATTTGTTCCATTTGTTTATAAAACGACCATAAAGTTTCACAAAAATTATACTGGTATCATATTCTACAGCGGTCACTGTTGAGAATGTTTAAAGCGAAGGTAAAGATACCCCCCCCCCTCCCTCCCCCATCGCCCTCCTTGTGCACCAGTAATTCTTGACATCATTAGCTCGGGTTTTGCAATCCTCTTCAAGCTTCTCTGCTCGAGGGATATTTCATTAGGAAGTCACTGAACTCACTCAGACACGGTTTCGTAATCAACATGGGTAGGATACGGATTCAATTGGATTTTATGATATCTCCTCATTGATGTCATTTCACGTACTTCTTGTTACAGTAATGTGCAATTTGCGGATGTCAGTAATCATAACCATTTAGTTTCTCGTTTTCTATATATACTTTTTTCAGTTAGTTTCTAGTTTCTATATACTTTTTTTAAATTTAGTTTCTAGTTTCTATATTTTTTTTTCATTTAGTTTCTAGTTTCTATATATTTTTTTCATTTAGTTTCTAGTTTCTCTATACTTTTTTCATTTAGTTTCTAGTTTCTATATACTTTTTTTCATTTAGTTTTTCTCAATGTTCTTCTTATTTACTTTTTTCACACAGTTTAGGTTTCTATTTCACCTAATACGTTTTCAGTATCTACAATTGCAAGTTGCTATAGTCTGTGTCATTTAGTTTTCTAGTTTTTATATACTTGGTGCATTTTGCTAGGTCATGAGTCTGTTTAGTTTCTAGTTTCTACATTTTTCATTAGTTTCTATTTCTATATACTTTTTTTCATTTAGTTCTAGTTTCTACATACATTTTTTCAAATTTACAAGAAAAATCAGTGGTAAATGAAAGTGGAAAGCTATATAAAATAGAAGGAATACCAATTCAGACTTTGAGGAAGAGCCTTCTAGTTGCAACACAAGAAAGGGTATTACCTTACTCTCAAAAAAGCGTGTTTTCTGATTCCTATGTGATACGTGTAATAGGGAGGATTATAAGAGTAACGATCCTAAAAATTTCGATGCAACATCTTTCCTCTATAAAAGTGTCAGTATATTTTCCAGAATGTGCTGGGGCTGGTTTCCATTTTGTATTTGCACAGTTTTTTGTACATCAGTCCTCAGATGCGACCCCAGAAATTTGATTAATATTTTTCAATGCGGTATTCTTTGACTCTATAGCAGATCTGGCCGAACGTAAGTCACTTTTTTGTTTCTTTTATTATTCTCTATCAAACTATACCATTTATTCATGGGCCATCCTTGCTTTTCTATTTAACCTTTTTAATAGTTTCTTGGATTTTATTTATTACTTATTTATATACGTAGTCTTTACCTTCACCTTCTTACGAGTTTGTTTGTAATCTTAACATTTTCATAACATGATCTCCTCTTGCACGATATTTGCGCTTCTTCTTTACGCTTTTTGTTATTACTTTATCAGCATCACGGCCATCACATCATAACTGCTTAACAAAACGATCACATATCCATATTTATTTTTCTCTAACTCACATTTCTAACACACCTTCTTTGAACTCTCCTGCAAACTCTTTCGTTGTCCCTTCGATACTTTCTCTTAATACCGTTTATCCCCCCCCCCCCCCGTTTCAGCACAGCAGAGCTTCATATTTTTTCTCCAATTTGATTTTTATTACATTTTAAAAAATCCATCAATAGACTCAATATCCAAGCCATACAAAGGGACCACGCAAGTTTTTCTTTTTCTTCTTCTTTCCTTGCTATTAAAAAGAAGAAAAAACGAAGTATGCAGTATTAACATGTAGTCTACCTCAAATTCATGAACCCCTCCAAGTAATTTCCACCATGTATTCAACTCACTTCAAGTTGAAACTTTATATCCGCATTTTTCAAAAGTGTATGACCTCAAAAGTAAACTATCGTTTCATAACCTTGAAAAAGAAAAGAAAATCAGCCATTTTACAGCCACAGCCCAGAGTCCTGTTACTAACACGCAGTCATTATTTATTTATTTATCATTTATTATTACCGTTCTATTGTCTATAAGGATCCTACGTATGGCAATCATCAACCAGGTCATTACAGTGCAATCCGGCAACATTTACAATCCATATATCTTCCGCTGGACCTCAGCTAATGCTTAATAGCCTACAATATAATTACTCCATCACGCCAGTGTTCTTGAGTGAAGAAAATAGTCTTTGAAGCGACATAGAAAAAAAAAGAAACATACATAAATAATTTTTTTTTTTTTTTATATATATATTTGAAAAAACCTTTCGGTAGCAAGAGTTAACGAAAACAGTAACAGCATGAGCATGGGTAACAGAAAAACAAGCCACAAAAAGTAATAGGGTAGTTAAAGTCGCACCATCACATCGTAAAGACCTGAGGGACTTCTAATGTGTTGTTTAGTTCAGGGCTCATCTTGTTCTTTAGAAGTTTGAAGTATATCTAATACTTTTATTATATGTATATATAAATATATG
>NW_028234440.1:22644635-22647135 GCF_977035675.1 Penaeus japonicus
GACTATGCTAGGATATTTCAATTGCGTGGCCGAACTCGTCCTTCTGAAATAAGGTGCGGCGTAATAGCCAAGATCGGGGCAACTGAAAGAAATACCATTAATATGTGCATAGCTAATAAAATGCGGAGTTAGCAAGCCTGGAACGTCTGATAAGTGATAAGCGCGCTGTCTCTGTTTGAGAGAATTAATTGTGACGTCAGGTTGTCAAGATCTCCTAGGCGCGTTGCACCGGAGTGCGAAAAATTAACCCGTAATTCGCGGTTTATTCAATTGTGGTACCATAGATACGCGGAATTAGGGTGTGAGATGCATATGCAATGGGCGTCATGCAATGAAGGCCCGATAAGTGAGGTACAGTAGCTGGAGAAAGGCAAAGTGAAGCTGAAAAGCTATAAAATATGAAATGATAAGTAAACCTTTTCCTGACTGACCTAATGAACGTTTCGTTCAGTAATAACATGATAAGATATTTGGCGTTCCGATTGACCCATGAAATGTTTCGAAAGGTCGGAAACTCGGAGAGGCCTATGATGATAACATATATGTTTAATGTTGTCGAAGTCGACAATTGCTTAAAATTAAAAATAATGACAATCATATCATACGATGATCAAAGTTACTTGCAATTAAATAATGAAATATGGAAGTAACAATAATCAATAATGCAATGAAAAATGCAAAGATAGTCGAATATGACTATACAATGAAATAGGAATAAAGCAAAGAAACGAACATGCATCTGTCAACATTTCTAGCTAAATGTGATGATAAACCATAATATGAAGTGATGAAACATGTTATGATATGAAATAATTGTCATAGAGATTGTAATGAATTAACAATCATAAGTACACAAAGTCATAAAAGTGAACAAAATTATAAAAAACAGACTGTCGAATGTTGAAAAATATGGAATTTCACAAAGACAGTTTAAATTGTAATTCCAATTATCGGATTACAAGATGACCGAGTGAGGTCAGTAGTGTGACCATTGAATCGAATCACAAATGACAAAGTATGTCATGTTACAGGAGATGCAGATATATAAGTCATGCATTAGAAATATTGTACAACATATGTGCAAACAATAAGATAAATGAAAATGTAAAGAAAATCAGAGTTAAGATATATATAATTCTTAATTGACGTAACGATTTTCTTTCAAATTCACACGGTCAATAATGACATAGGATAAGGTCACCTACAGAACGTGGTCATAAAGTGACCAAAGGTCACATGTGATGCTATTTCCCAATATCACACGGTCATGAAATTGACCACAAGGGACAGAATGGTCGCGAGAAAATATAACACATTGTCAAAGTTTTATGGTCAGATTGACCATACGAACGGGTCACGGGTCAAGTGAGGTCAGATGCAAAATACATTTAATTTAATGTATATTAAAGCAAAAAGAAAAGAAATCATATTAAATTCCCAGAATAAAGGAACAAATATAATAAATGTTAACGCAAAGTGAATTACATTTCCACGAATACATAGTATAAACCATATTCAAGAAAGGAAAATATTTAAATTCACAAGAAAAATAATAACACGAGATCAAATATCGAATCTGAAACATGTAAATACCGAATATATTTTAGTTCGAAGAAGTCGACTTGTGAAATCTCGCACAGGAACGAAAACTTAAGAAAATCACACAGACATTAGAAATTCTACATAAGAAATTTCGAAGTTATTGCCATAAGAATATGATGTGATTTACAGTTATTTACTTAACTAACGCACATAAAAACAAATCATGCATTATACGTAGTAAAATGTAATCGTAATTTCACACAAGATAACGCAGAGCAATCAAAGCGTAGAATGATATAATAAGTAAACGAAACAGTTATTTTATCGGTTTCGTATGAAAGACTAATGTCACACCTTTATGTGAATTTCTACGAGAATACGAATAACGTTGAAACGTTAATAATAACAAACGTAAAATAACATAGAATAATTGTTAAACATTCGTAGCATAGTAAAAAGAACGAATAACGTACACATCGGGAGACATAAAGTAATGACGTGAAATATTACGTTACCGAATGTTAACGAAAAGTTACTTATTGAAATTAACGAAACGATACGTAGAAAAAAATATCACTAATTAACAAAATGAGAGTAGATGAGAAAGCGTGGGAGGGAGGGCGGGGGAGAATTACGGGGGTGGAGTTTGCAATAAACAGGGAGAAAAAAAATGCAATGGGGAGGGGGGGCAGGGAAACACAGGAGATACAGTGTCTAGCAACCTTAAAGTGACTTACCTTTAGTTGCTGAGAGAAGAGAAGTGGTAGCTTTACTGCGATTGCCGTGTTCCTCTTAGTGTTGACGTTCACAATCACAAAATACACACTTAGACAACACTAACGTGGCGATAATTATCCCAACCGTTACCGTATGAGGTGGGATTGACAAGGGTTATTTAAGTACGCGCGAGCGGTTCACGACTTAAATAAATATTAGGTTAATATTCTACACTTTTAAC
>NW_028234440.1:22667135-22668786 GCF_977035675.1 Penaeus japonicus
AAGAATAAATCTGGAATTTGTTTTTAATACCCTTTGGTTTGGCATCCCAACATTCTTTTGGTCATAGGCTATTAGTCTCTCCACCACTTCCACTATGGTCACTTGTTCCAAGAGATAGAAAGAAGAGCGCGAGAGAGAGAGAGAGAAAATAAGAAAAGAGAGAGAGAGAGAGAGTGAGAGAGAGAGAGAGAGAGAGAGAGAGACAGTAGAGAGAGAGAGAGAGAGAGAGAGAAGATAGGGAGAGAGAAAGAGATGTGAAATAGTATTGAGAATCAGCTAAATTAGCTCGGGAGAACATCACATATAGATTTCTTTCTTCAGTCGGTCAGCATATTTAATTCGATTCGGGGATGTTGTATAAGAATGCAATTTACCCAGACAAATTCAGACAACATTTTTTTTTTTTTTTTTTAATGTATATGTAAATGAACGATGAATATAATATAATATTGGGCATTTGACGCCTTGTTATCCAAGTTTCTAATCTATTACATTACAATGTATTAATTTGTTTATATTTGTGTTAATCAGGGTATTGGTATATATTACACTTTACACTGTTTAATCCTGCACCATCACAGTTCAACTTGCCTTCTGCTTTGTGTTTATTCATTGTTGTTGTTTTAGTTTTCGTTACAATATAATTCATTTTTTTTACACAATAAGAATAAAACTAATAGCCATCCATCTCTATCAATAACAAGATTAACAAAAAAAAAAAAAAAAACCTCATACGCCTCTTAAAATGATGAAGCAATGATGATACCGTCTTTTTTAAAAAACTTGCAATCAAAGCGAATACTACCTTTCTCAAAAAAAAAAAAAAAGAGAAAGAAAAAAAAGAAGATGATAAAGAAAGAAAGAAAAATAAAAAAAGGAGAAGAAAGACCCATCCCTCCGTATAACATTCCCAGAAAGTTTAACATTAGAGAACGCACGCACACCATTCCGGATCTAACGAAGGTGATATCGGCCTCCTCCCCCCTAGCCAGTGTTTTTGCTGTCACACGGTAAATCGCGGCGCCGTACTCTCTTTAGTTTATTAAAAAGATTACGGCACGAGGGAAGTTTTCCCCCCCTTTCCCTTTCTCTACTCCTCCTTATTTCCCCTCCCCCGCCTCAGTCGTAAGGTTGTAGGACGTAGTGTGTAGTCTGTGCCCGTGCTATTTCTCTAATCTGTAGTGCGAGGGAGTGTAACACAGATGGTGATTTACTACTCTTTATTGTCACTGCTCAAAACTTTTTTAGTTTTTTTTTTTTTACTCTCTTTTCCTTCGCTCTCTTTATTTTGTTTTTATATTTCTAGTTTTTTTTGTGTATAGTATCATATTCCGGTGTATATGAAACTTTTGCTTTTGAGGTAAAATATTGTACCGAAAGTGTTTTGAATAAGTGTTTGTACTTTCCAAACTTCCCTATGGTGCAAAAGAGCGAGAGAAGAATAGTACAGAAATAGATATTGATAGATCTATAGACGATCGAGGAGAGGGGGAGAGAGAGAGAGAGGAGAGAGAGAGAGCGGAGAAAGAGAGATAGAAGAGAAGGAGAAGGAGATAGAGAGAGTAGAGAGAGGACCCTCCCGTGCCAATGGAAAATTATAGATACCCGGAGAGAGATAGAGAAAGAGAGAGAGGATACAAAAGAGAGACCG
>NW_028234440.1:22698886-22701386 GCF_977035675.1 Penaeus japonicus
AAAGTGAGAAAGATAAAAAACAAAAGAAAAAGAAAGAGAAAAGAAAAAAAGAAAGATGAAGAGAAAAAAGACAAAAAAAAGAAAAAGGAAAAAGAAAAAAAAAGAAAAATAGAGAGAAAAAAAAAGAAAGAGAAAGAGAGACAGAAAGAAAAAAAGAGAGAGTAAGAGAAAAATAAAGATAAAAAGAAAAAGAGAGAAAGAGAAATAGAAAGAAAAAGAAAGAGAAAGAAAAAAAATAAAGATAAAAAGAAAAAGAATGAGAAAAAGAAAGAGAAAGAAAAAGGGTAAAAAAAAGAAAAAAAAAGAGAACGAGAAGAAAAAGAAAAAAAAAACATAAAAATAAAGGAAAAGTGAAAGAGAAACAAAAATAGAAAGAGAAAAAATAAAGAGAGAGAGAGAGAAAAAAAAAAAAAAAAAACAGGAAGAGAAACCAGACGAGAAGACGAGCCAAACACGAGGAGGAGGACGAGTAGGAGTCAACCCTGCATTCCGGAAATGAATATTGCAATCCGTATGGATAGCTCTTCGCCGCGAGATATTGGGATGGGCGCATGTCAAGTGTCGGATGTTGATGTGTGATGGAGATGGGGAAGGAAATTGAAGGGGTAGGGGGAGGGAGGGAGGGAGGGAGGGAGGGAGAAGGAAACGGAAGGAGGGAGGGAGGGAGGGGGAGAAGGAGGGAGAGAGAGAGGGGGAGAAGGAGGGAGAGAGAGAGGGGGAGAAGGAGGGAGAGAGAGAGGGGGAGAAGGAGGGAGAGAGAGAGGGGGAGAAGGAGGGAGAGAGAGAGAGAGGGGGAGAAGGAGAGATAGTGAGAGGGAAACAAGAAGGGCAGGTGGAGGAGAGGGAGTGAAGGAAACCGGGCGAGAGAAAGGAGTAACACGAAAGATAGATGGAGAGAGAAAGAGCGAGAAAATCGAAAGGGAAAAAGAGGGGTAAAGTGAGACGGAGATAGAACATGTGAGTCAGTGAAGGAGCGAGCGAAAGGAATAGACGAAGAGAGAAAGAGCATGGAAACGAGAGGCAGAAAGAGACAAAAAGTATAAGTGAAAGAAGACATAGTGAGCGAAGAGGGAGCGAACGAAAGGAAAAGAACGTAGGGAAAAAGTAAGAAAGAAAGAAAGAATAAGAAGTAAAAGAAGGGGAAAAAAACAAACAAACTCGAAAGCACTCATTCGAACTCCCTCTTTTTGATCACTTTCCCTTTTATGGTTAAGTATCAATGCCAATTAATCATCCAATGAAATGTTGCAAATAATTCACATGCACTACACTTGACCAGGCATCTACACTAAACACATGATTTATAGATAACCATTTGTTAAGATCTATTTCCTTTTCAAAGACCCTTGTCAGAGTGTCGGTGATATATGAACATTTCTCGTATATGATGAAACGGTTTGGAGTAGGTGAAGTAGGTAGGGGAGAGGGGGGAGAAGGGGTGAGGGGGGGAAGGGGGAGGAAGGGAGAAAGGGAGGGTGTATTACGTCGGAGGCAGGGTTGGGAGGAGTGGAGGAGGAGCTGTAGTGAAGGAGGCTATATGAGGAGCCTGTGGTACAAGGGGGAGGTAAGGGAATACGTTGTAAAGGGGAGGGAGAATATGAAGAGGAGGAGGAAGGGGCATAGATGTAGCGAGAGGAGGAAAATCGAGGAGAGCAGAGGGGAAGAGAGGGGGTGGCATAGAGAGAGAGAGAGAGGAGTCTTACAACATCATAATTCGCATCAACATTCCAGGAAAGGATCTCTTTCTAGCGATATGCCGAGCTCCGCGGGTGGGAAGCGGTGGGGGGAGAGGGTCGGGATGGGGAAGGGGAGAGAAAGAGGGGATGGAAGAAGAGGGGTGGGGGTGGGGGGTGAGGGGAGATCATGAAAAGGAGGAAAAGGGATATTGGCATGAATATATAAATGAGTTTGTGGGACTCTGAGTGGTTCCTTGCGCGCGCTTGGCGGTGAGTGGCGGATTCACCGAAGGCTAGTCGTTATAGCAGTTCTTTCTCGATGGTTGTTTGAGATCAGAGGCGGATGGTAGGAGAGGAAGAGGGAAAAGAGAAATTAGATAGATGAGGGGAGAGAAATAAGAAGTGATAGAAAGTGGGAGAGGGATACGGATAGAGGATGGAGGGATTAGAGGGGAAGGGGAAAGAGATAAGAGAGAGAGATAGAAGAAGGAAGAAGGAGATAGACTGGTGAAGGTGGTAGGGACTGGGGGAAGGGAAAAGACGAGAGGGAGGGAGGGAGGGAGGACTAAGGAGAGAGCGAATGAGGGAGGTAGTACAAAGAAGAAAATAATCTCCTTTTTTCTGAAAACAGAGAGAGAGAATGAAAAAGAGAGAGAGAGAGACTCGTACTCACGTGTTCCAATTAAAGATGATAATAATTTAATGCAGGCAATTTAGCAATGCGACAGGCAATAGCCAACCTGAAACAATAAAAATCAAACGTCATACACAACGAATGACTTCTAAGATAGGTGTTTACCCTTGCACAGAAGTGTCATTATGGC
>NW_028234440.1:22728886-22733886 GCF_977035675.1 Penaeus japonicus
ATACAACAAAATAAAAAAAAATAAAAATATAAAATATATAATAAAACTATAAAAATATAAAAATATATATATATAGTAAGAATTTAAAAACTGTATTTCAAAAAAAAATAAAAAAATATCAAATCATAAAAATAAAATATAAATATAAATATAAAAAAAATAAATAAAAAAAAACAGAAAAATATATATAATCAACTTAACTATATATAAAAATAAAGACAAAAAAACAAAACATAAATTACAGATATGAACAAAAAAAAATATTAGAAATCTATCACACACAATCACACTCACACCACCCACACCACAGAGTAGATAAGATAATATAATGATATGATATTGGAGAGATTCTAGAAGAGTGAGAGTGCGAGGTGACCATTACACACCCATCAAACTAAAATAACGTAACATCAAAAATATACGACAAACTCAAAAAATATAAATATATAAAAATAATATAATAATATATATATAAACTAACAAAAAAAAAAATATAAAATTTACACCCCCCCACCCACCCACACTCAGATAAACACACTAAAACACTCCTAAAAAATACAAACTATATAAATCTCTAATCTAAACAAAAACAACAACTCAAACAGACAAAAACACAATATTAAACTATCTAACAAACTCTAACTACACTAAAACTAACTTACTCAAAAAAAATCACACACACACACACAAACACACTAACACACACAAAATGAACATCAAAATCCAACAACCCTACAAAATAAAATCCAATATACATAAATATAAAACACACAAATCCAAACTAAAAAAATATTTAAAACCTAAAACTCTATCAATCAAAAATCAAAAACAAAAGAACAAGTATTACCCAAAACAAACCAAAAACCAATACCATCTAAACAAAAATAAAATAAAAAAAAAAAATATAAATATATATATCACATAAAACACAAAATAAAAAAACATATAAAAAACTATATGGGAGTGAGTTTGAGCGCATGTACACATACACACACACACACACACCCCCGCACACACGCAAAATCATATATATATAAAAATATATATATATATATATATATATTATATATATATATCTATATATATATATATATATAATATATATATATATATATATAATTTATATATATATATATTATATCTATAATATATATAAATATATAGATAAAGAAATAAAAATATATAATAGAATATATATATATATATATGTGTGTTAGTTGAGTTATGTTGTATTTATTATGTGAGTGTTATATTGTTTTTGTGATTGTTAATTGTTGTTATTTGTAGTTTAAAGGTTGTATATTGTGAGTGTGTGATTTTGATTGTGTTTTTGTGTTTGAGTTGTTATATTTATTGTTTGTGTGTTTATGTTTTGAATAATTTATTTTGGTAGTATGGTGTGGTTGTTTGTGTGTGTGTTTGGTGTGTGAGTAGTTTGTGTGGTGTGTTGTGTGTGTTTGTGTATTTTTTGTTTATTTTAGTTTTTATGTTGTTTTTTGTTTTGTTGTTTTTATTTTTATTTTTTTTGTTTTTATTTTTTATTTTTTTGAGTTGTTTTATTGATTGTTTGTTTTGTTGTGGTTGTTATTGTGGGTGTTTTTTTTATGTGTTTTTGTGATTTTTGTGTGTGGTGTTTGTGTTAGTGTTTGATTGTGTTTGTTGTGTTTTTTTGAGTTGTGTTAGGTTTGTGTGTGTTTTGGAGATGTATGTAAGGATTTGTGTGTTGTGTTGTTTTGTTTATTGTGTGTTGTGTGTTTTGTGATTTTTAGTTTTTGTGTTTTTGTGTTTGAGTATATAATGTGTTTTTATGTGTGTTGTGTATTTAGTGTGTGTTTTGTGTTTGTGTTTTTGTTTTTGTTTTTGTGTGTGTTAGTTTGTGGAATTGTTTGTGTTGTTTTGATATGTGTTTTTGTTAGATGTTTGTTGAGTTTTTATTGTTTTTATTGTTTTTATATTGTTTGTGTATGTTTTGTTGTTTGTGTTGTGAATTTTGTGTTTTTTTTATGTTTATTTTTGTGATTTGTTTTTTTGTTAGATGTTTTTTGTTTGTTTTTCAGTGTTTTATATTTATATTTTGTTATTTTTTATAATAGTTATATAGTTGTTATATATATATTTAAAAGGTAATGGAATGAGACTGAATATTTAAACATGCCAAAGATGTATTTGAACGCGTTCGAAGGAGGTCTTTCTCAAAAATACGTGTATGTTTGAGAAACTCCTCCCTCAAAACGTTCAAATACTTTTCTGCTGTTTAGATACTCATTGTCCCATTCATACCTTTTCTTCTACTTTGTCCTATGAACTCTGTAATATATATAGATAAGATAATATATATATAATATAATATATATTATATATATAATATATATATATATATATAAAATATACTTATGCATATATATATATTAATATATAAATATTAAATATATATATATAAAGATATAAAATATATAAAAACATATATAATATATATATATATATATATTTATGTATATTTATATTATATATAATATCACAATATATAATAAATATAAATATAATATATATATAAATATAATTAATATATGTATATATATATGTTTAATATATATAATATATACAAATAGCCATATATATAAATATATACATATATATGATATATATAAATATATATATATATATTTATATAGTGTGAGTGTGTGTGTGTGTGTGTGTGTGTGTATACATATATATACATATATACATATAAATAAATATATATATATATATATATATAAACATATAATAACATTGTAGGGGGGTAATATACCTTTATAGATATACTTATTTGTATAAATATATACACACACACCCACAAACCACACACACCAACCACACACACAAACACACAAAAACAACCCACACACCACACCAACAAACACCACACACACACACCAACCCACACACCCACACACACACCTATTTTAAATTTTAATATATTAATACACAACACAACACCCCACACACACACACACACACACTCACACACACACACACACAAAACCCCCCACACACACACCCCACACCCACACCACTACACACACACACAAAAAAAAAAACCCACCACACACACACAAAAACACAAACACACACACACACCCCACACACATAACAAACACAAAAACACAAAAAACACACACACACACACAACCCACACAAACACCACCACACACCCCACACACCCACTCCACCAAACCCACCACAGACACACACACAAACCACAACACAAGACAAACACACACACACACACACACACCTTCATACACAACCCACAACACACCAACCACAAAACACACAACCCCAAACAAACCAAAAAACCAACCCACACCACTCACACACCACACACACACACCAAACCCAAACACACACACACCACACACACACAACAAACACCCCCACCCACAAACACACACAACCACACACACACAACCACACAACAAATACACACCACCACACAACAAACACACTCACACAAAACACACAAAAACCCAACACCCAAACAACAAACACACACACACACACCACACACAAAAAACCCACCCACAAACACACACCAAAAAATACCCACACACACACACACATAACCACACACACACACACACAACACACACACACCAACAACTCACACACACACACCCCACCCCCCACCAACACACACAACACACACACACAAACCACACAAAACACACCACCACACACCAAAAACACATACATACAACCACACACACAACACACACTCCACACACACACACACAAACACAAACAACACCACACCCCAAACACACAAACACACAAAAACAACAGCTTTAAAACAATCGTATAAATAATAGAGTAGTTTACAAACTACGCCTCTGAGAAAGTCAAACCCCGGCACCCAGGAGATAAAATAGAGCAGAAATTCAGAGAGAGATATTCAACAATGTATAAAGTTCTCTTTTTCAAACCGTAACTTTCAGACATTGAATAATTGAAGAACTTTTATACCTGACCTTTGTTAGCTTATCCTGCCATCACGTAATGCATGAAAGCATGACAAATTTCTACCTATTACACGTCAGATTTATATAATTGTTCTCTGGAAGGTTTTAATTAAAGATACACTTTTATGATATGTACGTGATTGCATGTGTGTGAACGAAAAAAAAAGAAATATAACGCTCATTAAGTGTTTATCTTTAAACCTTTGAAGTAGAGTTCGTGACGATATGTATTCCCGTGACATTTAAGAGTTTCTGAAAAATAGTAAACACCAACACAGATGCATCTGCCAGTTAGCAATCTCAAGTTACTTTTAGTTCGTAAACTTGTGCGTTAGTGCGTGTACTGAAATAATAGAATAGTGTTGCCGAATTAAAAGGTCCCCCAAATAATCCCATTCTCTGGGTAGATTGCCCTCCATTGGCCACTTGAGAATATTGCGGTAGTTGTTAATCAATTAAATTGCATGACAGATATTCGTGTGTTTCCTATGTCGGCTAATCCATCCGCGCGACTTTCAAGTAGTGTACTGCTAAGAATAAATATTTGAAAATATCATTATGGCATATTCAAAAAGAAAGGACACTTGCAACTTCCAAATATCACTACTCTGGCTTTTGCATTAGAACAGATCCTATTCATCAATACACATGACTCGAAGTAGAAGGAATTAAGTTGAACTATTTCATCTGTGAGTCTTCGAGTCTTCAATTTGTATGCATTTGTGAGTGAAAATTCTTATGAAAATTGTACAAGGCTTTTGATAGGCGTCGTGTGCAACTGGAGATAGAATTCTCTCTTTCTCTCTGTTTCTCTCTCTCTCTCCTCTCTCCCCCCTCCCTCTCTCTCTCTCTCTCTCTCTATCTCTCTCTCCCTCTCTTTCTCTCTTTCCTTATATATGTGATATATACATGTATATATGTATGTATAAATATCTATATCTATATCTATATATATATATATATATATATATACATATATATATACATATATATACATAA
>NW_028234440.1:22741386-22743886 GCF_977035675.1 Penaeus japonicus
TCCTCTCGTATCCTACACCCCGAGCACTCTTCCTCTCTCCGTCAATCGGTTCCGTTTTCTCATCCACTCTCCAAGTTCACTCTCCTCAGATGCTCTCTTCCCAGTATCCTCCCATGTGAATTCCCATCAAAGTCTTCTTCTCCTCTCTCTCTCACATCCGTCTCTTCTATCTCCTCTTCTCTCTCTCCTCTCATACGTCGTCTCTCGCCTTAGTCCAGATAGCTTTCTCTCATCGCGCAAGTCACCTCATCATCCTCTCTTATTCTCATCTCTACTCCACTCCAATCAAAGTTAGCTCCTCTCTCGTACTCTCTCTTGCATCACCTCATCCCACCTCTTCCTCCATCCTCTCAACTCCTCTCTTCCCTCATCTTCCTCCGTCTCAAGATCGCTCTCTCTCTCTCTCTCTCTCTCTCTCTCTCTCTCTCTCTCTCTCTCACGTGCACAGACACAGATGCGGACCGAGACTCATGCAATTACGGCTGACACGGCCTCCTCTCTATAGCTTGTGACAGAGCCTGGATATCGCTTTACCCGTTCTATGTCGAATGAACTATGTACTTTCGAAATACATATAAGACATTCAAGTGTTCTTCAATGGAAATACCAGAGAGCGTTTTTTTTTTATTTTATTGAATATTCACATCCCTAAAAACAGGCCGATATGAATTGGAAGAATGAGATAGATATATTTACTAAATTTCCTGAGAGGAGAGGTCGCTACCTGCCGCCCCTTAGAGCGAATCAACAGCTGAACACGTAATCAAATTTAGACGGCTTTGATACACGATGAATTGGAAATGTTCCCTCACTCTCTCTCTCTCTTTATCTCTATTTCCCTCTCTCTTTCTCTCTCTCTCTCTCTCTCCCCCTTTCTCTCTCTCTCTCCCTCTCTCTCTTTCTGCCTCTCTCTCTCTTTCTTTCACTCACTCACTCACTCTCTCTCTTTCTCTCTGTTTCTCTCTCTCTTTCTCACTCTCTCTCTCCCCCCCACCTCTCTCTCTCTCCTCTCACTCTCTCTCTCTCTCTCTCTCTCTCTCTCTCTCTCTCTCTCTCTCTCACATAGGCATGCTCAGAAAAAGTTTAAAGTGTTTATCAAGGAACTTTCACACTATTAGCAATTTGCTCGCAGGCCAAGTTGTACACTAGCCTAGCGAAAGTTATGTTGGAGAAAAATCAACCAACAGCTATTGCTGCTATTAAAATTGATAATGATAGTGCTATGAGAATGTCACTCATCTCATTTCATTCGGAGAAAAATTATGTAGTTCCTGTTCGTGTTTTTTTTTTTTTTTCCACTTTCCTCAAAGAATCAAAGAACTCAACAAAAAAGGAAAAACGCCCGTTAACAAAAACTACAAACAAAATAAAGAAAGAATAAAAGAAAAAAAGACAAAAAAGTTTCAAGAAGTCTAAAAACGTACGGGATATAGGAACTAGAGAAGGGTAATTTGAATGAAATGGGACTACAGCCCAAATTATTTATTTACACTACCTGTTTACCATTTCTCCCATTCTGCCAATCATTGTTTCGTATTAAGGGGGTTAGTGGTGAATGTTTCTTCTCCATTTAAACAATATTCTTAGAATGCAAAGAAATTATTTGTTTCGACACATATTGTCAATACCATCTTTATTGCATGTTTTAAACGCAATTGAAAATAACACAGAAATAAATTCTTGCTTAGATTAAGGGAATGAAGATAAACTACAAGACCTGCTGTAGTGTTGATAGTTACTCTAAAGATAACTGGATTACACTTTTCATTATCTACCTCAATCATATGAAGATGTCAGAAGGCAAGACAGTTGACACGTTTTCAGCCTGCAACTTAATTTGGAAAAGACTAACTTCACCAGATTCAATGCGAAGAGGTCATTGGACAAGAGTTGGGGAATGGATGTCTCAAGGAATGCACTGTTTTGTGTCAAAGCCTAAATAGATTTTAAAACTAGTAAACGAAACTTGAGATCACATCTCATTCACATTATATACTATCATCAATATCATTTTTTTTTATTGTATTTATAATGGTCGATTATATATATATACATATATATATATATATATATATATATATATATATATATATATATATACATATATATACATACATATATATATATATATATATATATATATATATATATATATATATATATATCACTATTGTTAAAAAAAAAAACTACGATACGCAGCAACAAGAAAATATTAAACTATTAATGCATATTAAGTTGTTAATTTTAGATATTACATAAATATAGTAATAAATGTTTATAACCATTTAAGGACATTAAGCTCGCCGAATCTGACATAAAGGAGGTTATTCAAGGAAGCCACGCCCACTACGAGGTACTATAAGGAAGAAATGCCGTCAGGAGTAGACTCAAAAATTATTAATGAAGACACCTCTTCTGCCGAAATGCCAATATGTACTTTTCTTTTGGTCGATGAATCCAAAGTTCACTGCCGAATCTAGCTAACATAGAACAATATTTG
>NW_028234440.1:22748886-22753886 GCF_977035675.1 Penaeus japonicus
GTCGTGGCACTGAGGCAAGTGTGTGATAAAATCTTGTCGAAACATGTTTTTTTTTTTCGTTAATTTTAAGCTTCTTGCATAGACGGTTATAGATTCAGTCGGTTCTTGGAGTAGTTGATGGAAATTCTGTGCTTGCTCATGCGAATCTCCTCGAATTCCATGAGAGTCGAGGTGTTTCTTGCCTCCTCTACTCCTCGAGAGGATAGGTTGTTGCTCCTCTCCTCCTCGAGAGGACATCTCTCTGCCACAATGTATGATATTGGTTCTGAAGGAGGTGATATGTTGGGATCAAGGAGTGTTGGTGGGATTGGTGACCTTTGTATGAAGAAGAATGGATATGATGATATAGATAGTTAGAATAGATAGGCGGAATAGATAGCGGGATAGATAGGTAAAGGTTTTAGTTAGAGGTTTTGTTTTAGATTTGGATAGAGAGAGAGGAATGGGGGAAGATGATAGATAGAGTAAGAACTGTTATATAGTAGTGATAGAGAGAGAGATGAGATAACGAGAGAGCTAGAGAGTATAAGATAGATATAAGCGCGATACGAGAAGAGAAGTGTGAGATGTTTGAGAGAGAAATAGTTAGATTAAGACTATGCCTTGAGATGATAGAGTGTGTGAGAGAGAGAGATGAGACGGATCGAGAAAACAGTAAGAAACAATATTTAACATGACACAGATTGAGAGAAACGATGAGAGATGATGAGTGGGGGGGGAAAGAGAGAGATTAGTAATAGATAGTTGTAAGAGAGAGAGAGAGAGAGAAAGAAAGAGAGATATAGAAAAAAGTGAAAGAAAGTAGAATATTCTTTCTCTATTAACATATTTAAAACGAAGTGCAAGACACAGACGGCATTGTGTAAATGAGGGGAGAGAATGGAAATGTTAGACTGTATCTAACATCAACAATAGGAAAGAAAATTAAAAGTATTGGGGGATGGCGAGTTGGCAGTGAAGAATTCATGTGGGCTGTGATGTTATTTCTTTCGCAATATATTCTTCTAGGACGAACCTTGTCCCTTGCTCACGAATCCTCTCCATCTATTCCACGCCTTCTTCCGTCTTCTATTCTCTCTCCAACCTTATCTACTGGTCTCCACTGTCCCTTTTTTCTATTGCTCGTTTATTGTATTAAGGTACCCTTCCCTCATTAACTACTTTCTTGTTACTTTTCTCTCTACATTCTCTCTCTCTATATCTTTTTTTTTCTATCTATCTCTCTTTCTCTCTCTCGCTCCTCTCTTCTCTCTAATTTCTTTATTTCTCTCTCTCTCTCTCTCTCTCTCTCTCTCTCTCTCTCTCTCTCTCTCTCTCTCTCTCTCTCTCTCTCCTTCTTACTCTCTTATTCTATATATATATATATATATATATATATTGTGTGTGTTGCGTGTGTGGGTGCTGTCGTGTGTGTGAGTGTGTGTGAAAACTATTGTGTGGTTGTGTCTGTGGGTGTTATATATATCTTTTTTTACTAATATATATATAGAATTATTTATATATATATATATATATATATTTTATATATATATATATATATATTCCCTCCTCCAACCCTTTCCTCTCGTTCCTACTTCCATAACCTATTCCAGTCACTCGTAAAATATCATTCCCCTTCCTCTCACTCTTCTTCTATCTCCCCCGTCTTCTCCTTCTTCTTCTATCTTCCCCTTCCTCTCTTTCTTCTTCTATCTCTAATCTGTGTGTTGGTATCCTTAATTCATATTAGTCGGTTTTTCTTACTCTCATTCTTCTTCTATTCTCCCCCCCCTATTTTTATTCTTCATATTCTTAATTCTCTTATTCTTATTTATATTCTCCCCTTTTCCTTCTCCTGTCTCCCCTTCCTCTCCTCCTTCATTCTATATCCCCTTCCTCTTACTCACTTCAATCATATCATTCCCTTATCTTATTCTTATTCTATCTCCCCCTTCCTCTTATTCTTATTCTATCTCCCCCTTCCTCTTATTCTTATTCTATCTCCCCCTTCCTCTTATTCTTCTTCTATCTTCCCCTTCCTCTCATTCTTCTTCTATCTCCCCCTTCCTCTTCTCCTTCTTCTATCTCCCCCTTCCTCTCACTCTTCTTCTATCTCCCCCGTCTTCTCCTTCTTCTTCTATCTTCCCCTTCCTCTCTTTCTTCTTCTATCTTCCCCTTCATCTTATTCTTATTCTATCTCCCCCTTCCTCTTATTCTTCTTCTATCTTCCCCTTCCTCTCTTTCTTCTTCTATCTCCCCCTTCATCTCATTCTTCTTCTATCTTCCCCTTCCTCTCTTTCTTCTTCTATCTCCCCCTTCATCTCATTCTTCTTCTATCTCCCCCTTCCTCTTCTCCTTCTTCTATCTTCCCCTTCATCTTATTCTTATTCTATCTCCCCCTTCCTCTTATTCTTCTTCTATCTTCCCCTTCCTCTCTTTCTTCTTCTATCTCCCCCTTCATCTCATTCTTCTTCTATCTCCCCCTTCATCTTATTCTTATTCTATCTCCCCCTTCCTCTTCTCCTTCTTCTATCTTCCCCTTCATCTTATTCTTATTCTATCTCCCCCTTCCTCTTATTCTTCTTCTATCTTCCCCTTCCTCTCTTTCTTCTTCTATCTCCCCCTTCATCTCATTCTTATTCTATCTTCCCCTTCATCTTATTCTTATTCTATCTCCCCCTTCCTCTTATTCTTCTTCTATCTTCCCCTTCCTCTCTTTCTTCTTCTATCTCCCCCTTCCTCTCTTTCTTCTTCTATCTCCCCCTTCATCTCATTCTTCTTCTATCTCCCCCTTCCTCTTCTCCTTCTTCTATCTTCCCCTTCATCTTATTCTTATTCTATCTCCCCCTTCCTCTTATTCTTCTTCTATCTTCCCCTTCCTCTCATTCTTCTTCTATCTCCCCCTTCCTCTCATTCTTCTTCTATCTCCCCCTTCATCTTATTCTTATTCTATCTCCCCCTTCCTCTTCTCCTTCTTCTATCTCCCCCTTCCTCTCATTCTTCTTCTATCTCCCCCTTCATCTCCTCTTTCTTCTATCTCCCCCTTCCTCTTCTCCTTCATCTATCTTCCCCTTCATCTTATTCTTATTCTATCTCCCCCTTCCTCTTATTCTTCTTCTATCTTCCCCTTCCTCTCATTCTTCTTCTGTCTCCCCCTTCCTCTCCTCTTTCTTCTACCTCCCCTTCCTCTCCTCCTTCTTCTATCTCCCCCTTCCTCTCATTCTTCTTCTGTCTCCCCCTTCATCTCCTCTTTCTTCTATCTCCCCCTTCCTCTCATTCTTCTTCTGTCTCCCCCTTCCTCTCCTCTTTCTTCTATCTCCCTCCTTCCCATTTCCTCCAAAACTAACAAAGCAATCACTTGCTTCCTTTCTACCTCCCTCCTCCTTTTCTCCTCCCACGTACCTCACCTCTCCTTCTGCCCTTCCTTTCTCCCCGTTTTTCTTTCTCCCTTCTCTCTCTCTCTTCCAGGGTCTTTCCTTCCCGGCTCCTTATCTCTCTTTCTCTCTCTCTCTTAATCTTTCTTTCATTCCCGCCTCCTCTCATCTCTATCTCTCTCTCTTTCCAGTTATTTCCTTCTCTCTCTCTCTCCTCAGTTATTTCCTTCTCTAAACCTTTCTGTGCCGCCTCCTCCCATCTCTCCCCCTACCCCTCCTCCGCATCCTCTTCTCATGATTCCCCAAAGGACGCCGCTTAGGCCTTCTGGAAGTGTGAAGTATCGACAAGCCTTTTGCTGATTTCTTTATTCCTCTTTCCTCTCACCTTTGTCTTTTTCTTTCCTTGTATTTCTCTCTCTCACCTTTCTCTTTGTCTTTTTCTTTCCTTTTATTTCTCTCTCTCACCTTTCTCTTTGTCTTTTTCTTTCCTTCTCTCTCTCTCTCACCTTTCTCTTTCCTTCTCTCTCTCACCCTTCTCTTTCTCTTTCCTTCTCTCTCTCACCCTTCTTTTTGTCTTTTTCTTTCCTTCTCTCTCTCTCTCACCCTTCTCTTTATTTTTATCTTTCCTTCTCTCTCTCACCCATTTCCTTGTCTTTTTCTTTCCTTCTCTCTCTCTTTCACCCTTCTCTTTGTCTTTTTCTTTCCTTTTCTCTCTCTCTCACCCTTCTCTTTATTTTTATCTTTCCTTCTCTCTCTCACCCATTTCCTTGTCTTTTTCTTTCCTTCTCTCTCTCTTTCACCCTTCTCTTTGTCTTTTTCTTTCCTTTTCTCTCTCTCTCACCCTTCTCTTTATTTTTATCTTTCCTTCTCTCTCTCACCCATTTCCTTGTCTTTTTCTTTCCTTCTCTCTCTCTCTCTCACCCTTCTCTTTGTCTTTTTCTTTCCTTCTCTCTCTCTCTCGCCCTTCTTATCTTTCTCTTTCCTTCTCTCTCACCCTTCTCTTTATTTTTATCTTTCCTTCTCTCTCTCACCCATTTCCTTGTCTTTTTCTTTCCTTCTCTCTCTCTCACACCCTTCTCTTTGTCTTTTTCATTCCTTCTCTCTCTCTCGCCCTTCTTATCTTTCTCTTTCCTTCTCCCTCACCCTTCTCTTTGTCTTTTTCTTCCCCCCCCCCCCCGCCTCTCTCTTGTGCTTTCTCTTTTTTTGCCTTTTTTAATGATGTTGATGTTAGGGATGGTGATGGTGATGATGATGATACTGATGATGATGCAAATAGTAATGATAATGAAAAGGCCGAGTTAATGGTCATGATAAGGATGAAGAAGAGGATAATGATAATGATAAAGATAATGATAATATATATTTTTTCATTCTTCGTTTTCTTTTACACTTTCTTCTTTCCTTTCCCGAATGTTCCCATTTCCTCTTTCGCGACTTAATAAAGTCAGTCCGAGGGAGCGACTTGCGTCACCTTTATCAGCGTTGATTGTGCCTTCTTCTTCGGGGTCAAAGTTCAAACGCTCGGCTCGCCATTGTGGGAGACACAAGGCAAGGGAAGGAAAGGGTAATGAATATTGGAGACTTTGTTCTTTTGGGCTCTCCTTTTCTCCGCTCTGGGATTGGTTGTATACATGCATACATAGACAA
>NW_028234440.1:22773886-22776386 GCF_977035675.1 Penaeus japonicus
GAGTTTGTTGGTATTCACTTACTGCTTCAAGAATAGCTTTTTCATTGAATATGAAGTCAGTGAGACATTCATCTTCGTTACTATTAATACTAAAATGTTGTTGTGGGTCTGATATTAATTTTTCTATTCTTGGGATACTATAGACTTCTTCATATTGCAATTTGAGCAATTCAACCATTTCCCTTGAATCAGTTACCAATGCACCATTATTTTCAAGAGGCTCAATTTCTGTTCCCCTCTTTAACCTGTTGTTTGCATAAGAAAAAAAAAATTTTGCATTCTGTTTTAAAGCTTCCACAGCTTTTTTTTCTTTGGCTGCTTTTTGGTTACTTATAGACAGTTTTAAATTATCTTCTAATAGCCTTATCTCTGCTTTGACCCTTTCTCTCTTGATCTGATCTGTTGTTTTTTCAATTTGTTAACCTTATTTTTCTTGTTTCTTAACATGATCCATCGATCTCTTGGTATAAAATTCTTGTTTCTGTTGTTTTTTTTGGGGGGACGACCAACAAACATTTCTACATAATCTTTAAATGCATTATAAAGCTTCTCTAGTATATCTTTTGGTTGTTAAGAGAACGTCAATATTTTCAGTGACTTTTCTAGTGTTGCATTTTTTTTTTTCCAATCTATTTGATTATGCTAAAGTTTAAAGATCTGAGCTCTTTTTTCTGCTTTGGCTATCTGTTTTTTACTACTTTTCTGATTGTTTAACTTATTCATTGTGATTTCAATTATTTTTGTGGTCTGATTGGTACGAGAATATGCTTATAAGTTGATGATATGTTGTATACATCTTCCCCTATAACAATCTAATGAAAACAAGTCCAAGTATATTTTTCTCTTTACTTCCCTTGTTGAATATTAATGATTTGGTTAAGGTAAAATTTTCTCTTTCTCAAAATCTAAAAGCATTCTCGCTTGTTGTTTTTCGATCTTCAGCATACTAAGTGGCATTTGCTCCTATCTTTATTTTCTTTGTTTCCCAATCGATAAAAGGGAAATTAAAATCGCCAAGTATCATAATAGCTTCAATTTTCCTTTTTTTTCCAATTTAATTACTAATAATGCCTAGTGCTTCATTGAAGATGTTTCTGTTGTTCCAGGAGTCTGTATAAAAATTAATGTATAGTTTTTTGTATCTTTTTGCCAATACCCTAGTATTCCCTTTCTACTAGAATCTACTGTATTATTAGAGTATTCTATTACAGTATCCATTCTAGTTGCTAATTCTTTCCTGATTGTAGTGGATAAAGAGCAAGGGCCGCTCCCTCCTCGGGGGGGTGCTTCTCTTATTCCTTTTCTAGTGCGGGGTGTCTTTCCTTATTAACTCATAGTATATCATTTTTAATTTCTACATTTTTTATGTCTTCATTCAGATGAGTTTTTCTGTCAGAGCTATCATTGAAAAATTGTTGGATCTTTGCCATGTCCTCTAGATATGTAGGTTTTTGTCTGGTTATTTTTTGGGATATAATCCCTGTAAGCCCTTCTATTATAGCAACATGAAGAGTCTCAAATAAATTATTTCTTTGCATGTCTACATTACCTACTGTTGTTAGATAGTTGATGTCGTTTTTCCCCCCCCTACTTTGGGGGAGCTGGACCTTCCCCGGTGTAGCGGTGGGCGCACGTATTTCATTACCTCCTGCCTTTGTTCGAATAGTAAGGGGGGGGGGTATGCTTTCGCAGGACTGAATGTCCTTGTCTGTTGCTGGTGATATACCAGTGTTTTCCTGCTCCGTCTTTTTCTCTGTTTCTCTATCCTCTTTTTTATTTATCAATGTTTTTTGACTTTGCCTTTTTCCAAAGCTCAAGTCCGGGTGAAATCCATGCTTCTTTATATTCATGCAATTCCTTTAGTTTCATATTCTTTCCAATCAGTTTCCATTTCTGTTTTTCATTTTCTAATTTGACCTTAATTGGCCTTGGTCTCAAAGCCTCCTTTAAATATTTGCCCTCTCTAAAGCACTCTCAACTTTGATAAATTTCATTGAGGTTCAATTTTGTTATGATATCATTAATCATTTTCATATCATTTGTTTTCCTGATTCAGGATCATTTTCTTCTTTTTCTTCTAGATTGTATATAAAGAGCCTATTTGCTCTGATGTATGAACACTTTCATTTTCTTCTCTGAACTTTTCTTTGTAGTTGTTTTGGTTGCTTCTTTTTGTTGCCTACAACCTTTCTCATCAGCCTCATCATCTTTTTTTTTTGGTTGTTCAGTGTCTGAAATTGTGTGTGTGTCATTGTCTAGAATATTCTTGGCCTGTTTATCTGATTTTTGCGACTGCCTTACTATATCAGAAAACATTAGTTTTTTTTTTCTTCTTCCTGATTTACTTTACTTTGCTCACCCTTGGATTTTCTTGTTTCTTCTTTGGGCTTTACGCACTTTTACATTTTTAGTTGTCTTGTACAGCCCTTTTCGGGGGGGGGGGGGGGGTTTCCAATTCAGCAGCCTGAGTTACCTTTTTTCTTTAGGTTTTTTCTTTTTG
>NW_028234440.1:22816386-22818886 GCF_977035675.1 Penaeus japonicus
GTATAACCTGTATCACAATACCTAGAACACGAAACCAGATTATAAAGTTATAATCGGAATAAATGCACCTGACGTATCATTATTTTGTTCTAATTTTGTTTACATTATGTAGGGCAGGTACAACTTTTTAACTTGATTTAAAAAAAAAATACGATTTACTTTTAGCTAAAGTGATTTTCTAGCGTGTCTATCTACTCGTTTCTGTCTATCACTCGGTCTGTATGTTTATTTATCTATCTGTCTGTGCATTTATCTTTTTGCTTCTTAGTTTTTTTTTCCTATTTGTCTATTAACGAGTCAGTCCTTTTGTCTGTGAAAAGTCATTCTGTTTAATCGTGCGTTGTTACTTTCTCTTATTCCTCCTATGATACTGGTGGTGGTGGTGATAATGATGATGATGATGATGATGATGAGGCGAAGGAGGATGAGGAGGAGGATGATGATGATGATGAGGAGGAAATTGAGGATGATGATGATGATGAGAAGGAAGAGGATGATGATGAGGAGGATGAGGATGAAGATGAGGAGGAGGATGAGGATGAGGATGAAGATGAGGAGGAGGAGGAGGAGGATGGTGATAATGATGATGATGAGGATGATGATGATGATGATGATGAGGAGGAGGATGATAGTGGTGGTGAAGGGGATTGTGGAAATGGTGGTGGTGGAGGAGGAGAGGATGCAAATGATAATGATACTGATATTGATGATAATGATAATAATAATGATAATGAGGATAAAGATTATAATGATAATGATGAATGATAATAATGACTTTCATAATGATAAAAATAATACTAATGATGATAATAATAATGATAATGATGAAAATAATAATAATGATAATGATGATAATGATAATGAAAATAATATTGATAATGATAATAAAAATAATATTGATAATGATAATGATGATAATGAAAATGAAAATGATGATGAAAATAATATTGATCATAATGGTAATGGTGATAATAATAATAATGATAAAAACGACAATGATCATAAAAATAATAATGATAATGTGGAAATGATGATAATGATAATACTAATGATAATGATGAAAATGAAATTAGCAATGACAGTGACGACAAGTGATCGTTCTATCCCTCACTTCGGTGTCGGAAGTGCTTCTTGTATTTTTCAGCATATTCTTACATTTGCCCCCAAGACAATGCTGCTTCGGGTTATTCTTTCTCACTTCCTCTGTCCGTTGTAATGGCTGGCAACAAAGGGATCTTATATGCAAAGCACGTCTTAATACTGCTAAATTACTGTCTTATACAACTTTATCTTATTTTATTATTATTATTTATTTCATTTTCATTTATTTATTTTTTTATTTTTTTTTAGGGGGGAGGGGGGGTTGAGAATCCTAGATTTTTATCATCTAATTATATTTTCTTCTCCTATGCTCTTTTCACCATTACTGTGATTTCGTAAAGGCTGTTATAATGCATTATTTTCGTGGGTCGTAGCAACGTTTCTTCTTTGGTGAACATTTGTGATTCGGGTCCGCCAAGAACTCAATTCCTTCCTTGCCGAGGCATTTCGAGAAGCAACAATGTCTTTGCTGAATTCGTTTTCTCTAATTCATTCTGAACTGCAAAGGCGAAAGCTTTATAGTCCATTGTCTGAAACTCTAGTTTCTGTTCTCTTTGGTACAATATTCGTGGATATCCATTTATGGAACGGATGCCTAAATATCCCTTGCAAGATCTGTTGCAATACGCAATTGCCCAGTAGGGAAAAGGAGACAAAAGGCACAAAGATTCACAACGTATACACTAAGATAGTAGACTGGTCTCCAGTTTTAAAAAAATGATAAAACTTAAATAATGTTTGTTTCCATCTCAGATTTTAAATCCGAAAATATTTTTCCACAAGCTCATTCGTCTTGCTTGTCGTATCATTTATAAAAGCTGTTTGTCTAGCCCTCTCAAATTCTGCTCTTTGCCCTCATCAAAGCATTTAAGCTTTTGGGTAACTTAGAGGTTACACTATTCGTTGTTCGGTGGAATAAATAGTTTCACTGAATTGGGAAACAGAAGACGTACTGAAGTGCAAACGATATACCTAAATGGTTGTTGCTCTTTAGCGCTATGCTAGACTGTAACTTTCTATTACTTACCCATCTGTGTTTCTGACATTTCAGATATATGAACTGACATCTCATTTTCGTATTAGTAATATTCATATCCCAACTTTAGAAGTCAGTTCCAAAACCGAAATATCCTAAGAGAACATGACTGTTTGTTTATAAAACAAACATGATACTTATGTAAGATTCACTAAAATATAACAATGATTGAATTAAATGCGTCCCTCACATAAGCTGGAAATGTTCGCTTTATTCTCGCATAGGAGTACTAGTGCACTTCTCCCTCGCTGAGGCATTTCCAAAATAGCAAAACAGTATTTGTGCAGAAATCGCTTTCTGTAATTCATTGCAAGTTACAAATCCATACACTTTATTGTACATTGCCTAAACCTCCTTTTAAGT
>NW_028234440.1:22831386-22833886 GCF_977035675.1 Penaeus japonicus
TAAATGTCTATCTTTCTTTCCATGGGAGCGACTGTGGAATGACGAGGCTACGCTGTATTTCTCACTCACTTTAATGCATAAATTTAAGGGAAAATGCTCACTGACACACAGGCCTTCCTCCCTTAAGTTCGGTCACGATCGCTCGAGCTTCCCGATGTTGCACCAAGTGTGTTGTGGTGCAATGTTCCTTCTTGATCTGGTTATCTTTTCTTTTCTTTTCTCACAACGTCAACGTCATCGGTTTTATTGTATATACTAATTCAGTTTCAAAAAAAAAAATAAAAAAAAAAAAACTCAAAAAAAGAAAAAATATATGCTCATATACATACATATATATACACTTTCATTTCTTTATTTATCTATTCCGCTATATATCTTTATGTTCTAGCGTATACTGTTTTACTTTTTCCTCTTTCTAGCTCGTCCGTTTTCTTTTAAAGGAAAATTCTTTAGAATGACTTATCTTTATCCATCATACCGGGGGTTCTTTTTATTACATGTCTGCATATACTCCTTTCCACCCATTTACAGAAACACAAGCTCTTTCACACACCGTACTCACACACACACAGACACACAAACACACAAACACACACACACAGACAAAACACACAAACACACTCACACACAGACACACACTAACACACACAAACACACAGACACACACAAACACACAAACACACACACACAGACACAAACACACACAAACACACATACACAAAGACACACACACACACGCATACACACAAACACACAAACACACACACACACACCTCCATATACACACGCATTCACATTTACACAGAGAATAGAAGCACAATTACACATACCCACACAAGCATATCTGAGAGTGTAATTGCATATACATATCGAGCTCATCCTATCGTCTGCCCGTCTGCTCATCAGAATTAGCTTCCCTAATCTTACCGAACAAGCCACGTGTTGCAATCAAGCCAACCATAGCAAGGTAAGGAACAAGGAGGTAAGGGACAGGAGCGACAAATCAAGGTAAGGGACAGGAGCGACAAATCAAGGTAAGGAACAGGAGCGACAAATCAAGGTAAGGAACAGGAGCGACAAATCAAGGTAAGGTACACACGAACAAATCAAGGTAAGGAACAGGAGCGACAAATCAAGGTAAGGAACGGGAGCGACAAATCAAGGTAAGGAACAGGAGCGACAAATCAAGGTAAGGAACAGGAGCGACAAATCAAGGTAAGGGACAGGAGCGACAAATCAAGGTAAGGAACAGGAGCGACAAATCAAGGTAAGGAACAGGAGCGACAAATCAAGGTAAGGGACAGGAGCGACAAATCAAGGTAAGGAACGGGAGCGACAAATCAAGGTAAGGAACAGGAGCGACAAATCAAGGTAAGGAACAGGAGCGACAAATCAAGGTAAGGAACGGGAGCGACAAATCAAGGTAAGGAACAGGAGCGACAAATCAATACAGGGACAGGATCGACAAATCAAGGTAAGATCGGTAGCGACAAATCAGGTAAGGAACGGAGCAACAATCAAGGAATGGAACAGGCACAAATCAAGGTAAAACAGGACGACAATCAGGTAAGGAAACGGATCGACAAATCAAAGGTAAGGAACCAAAGGACAAAATTAACAGTAAGAACAGAGCACAAACAAGGAAGGACAGACGACAAATCGACGTAAGGAAATGGAATCGACAAATCAAGGTAAGGAACAAGAGCGACAAATCAAGGTAAGGAACAGGAGCGACAAAGCACACTAAGGAACAGGAACGACAAATCAAGGTAAGGAACAGGAGCGACAAATCAAGGTAAGGAACAGGAGCGACAAATCAAGGTAAGGAACAGGAGCGACAAATCAAGGTAAGGAACAGGAGCGACAAATCAAGGTAAGGAACAGGAGCGACAAATCAAGGTAAGGAACAGGAGCGACAAATCAAGGTAAGGAACGGGAGCGACAATAATAAGGAACAATCACAAATCAAGTAAGGAACGGAGCGACAATCAAGGAAAACAAGAGCGACAAATCAAGGTAAGAAACAGAGCGACACATCCAGTAAGGATCAGGAGCGACAAATCAAGTAAGAACAGTAGCACCCAAATCAAGGAAGAACAAGCGACAAATCAGGTAAGAACAGACACAAATCACGGTAAGGACAGGAGCGACAAATCAGGTAAGGAACAAGACGACAAATCAAATAAGAACAGGACACAAATCAAGTTAAGGAACGGGCACCAATCAAGGTAAGGAACGGGAGCGACAAATCAAGGTAAGGGACAGGAGCGACAAATCAAGGTAAGGAACAGGAGGGACAAATCAAGGTAAGGAACAGGAGCGACAAATCAAGGTAAGAGACAGGAGCGACAAATCAAGGTAAAGAAACAGGAGCGACAAATCAAGGTAAGGAACAGGAGCGACAAATCAAGGTAAGGAACAAGAGCGACAAATCAAGGTAAGGAACAGGAGCGACAAATCAAGGTAAGGAACACGAGCGACAAATCAAGGTAAGGAACGG
>NW_028234440.1:22903886-22908886 GCF_977035675.1 Penaeus japonicus
ACTATTATTTCAATCTTTATCATTTTCTCATATGACAATGTTTATTTTAAAATATGTTGAACTTTTTTTTCATTTGACGACAAAATCTTCTGCCAGCAATATTACCAATTTTTTTTTAAAAGAATGAATGCAAACTATAAGAAACCCCACTGTGCCACACTGCTACTCATTTACACCCTTTTCACAAATGTTACTACCACAGCACTGCTTTTTCTATTCTTACTACTATTATTAGTAGTACTACTACTATTTCTGATTATTTTAGGAGAATTTGTTGGTACCCTTCCGTTTACAATAAGTTTAGCTTCGAGTCTTAAATGTTTACATTATCGAACATTAATGATAACAACATATTAATGATGATGATAACAATGATATGAATGATGATAATAACAATGGTAATAATAATAATGAAGATTATAAAAAGGATGATGATGATGTTATTTATGATAATTTGGCCCAATTAAATGCTTGCCAGTAGAAAACAGTGACAGGATTATTGACGGTAGATATTTACTAGCACTTGTTAAGAAAAAAAAACTTTGCTCCTAGTAGGATATCTAGGGTGCAAGAAGGACAATCATGCAACAAAAGAAGACCTCCTCACTGATAAAATTTTGAAGAAGAGGAAGAAGGAGAAAAAAAAAAAAAAAAAAAAAAAAAAAAAAAAAAAAAAAAAAAAATATATATATATATATATATATATATATATATATATTGGCAAATCCAAGTTAAATAGATAGACGGTATAAAAACTTTTGATCGCTCAACCATGGCTTCTGTATTGTGTATCCATCGTGAATTCATCTTAAAATAGCCTTTAAAAAGGAATCTGAAAACAGTTCTGACAAATTATCAGCAAATAATACGAAGAATATAAATAAAAAGATAAATATTTCAAGTCAACTCTATGTCCCCAATTTCATATGGCTTAGCAATGTTACCTCTTTCTGTGATTGATTGTAGGAAACACTGACCTTGTCATGAGAAAGACTGAAATTGATATAAAAATTAAAATATATTTCTTACAGTTTCTGAAGACCAAGATAAAATATGGATACTCTTACGCAAGGACATGGATGACCTAGAGGTGTATGGAAAGTAAAGTAATTTACTTAATGGTGGAAACGAATATCCAATCCAATATCATTAATGAAAAGGCTTTTAGTGAACATATAGAAATGGAATCAGATATAGAAAGATACTCAGTTCGGAGATTAAAAGAGGTATATATATATATATATATATTATATATATATATATATATATATATATATTATAATATATATATATATATATATATATATATATATATATATATATATATATATATATATATATATATATATATATATATATATATATAATATATATATATAACACTGGAGGGCGGAGATGGGTAAAATACTTTGGAATGATAAAGTGTGTTAAATCTAGAATGCCGAAATTAAAATATAAAATAGTATTTCCCTTCCTGAATGTAGGGAACACTGCTTCTGGTATTAACTCCCGAGTTTGTCAGCTGTCCGTTATGAGTTTGAAATCATTAATAAGGCCCAAGATAGAACAACGAGGTGAATTGTAACAACTTACAGAAGAAAGGGGAAAGAACACAACTTATTGATTAATTGTAGGAAACACTGACCTTATCATGAGAAAGACTGAAATTGATATAAAAATTAAAATATATTTCTTACAGTTTCTGAAGACCAACAGCTGGGTTAAAGGGACGAAAGAACATTGACATGAATAATTTCGGACGAACTGAGTACCGTACAGGCTCAGAATGAGTATGTTAGAATTAGTTTCATGATAAAGTCATTTATTAGTCATTTTTCTTAGCTATAAAAAAAATGTGTGGGCTTGGAAATATTAAGTTGTTGTTTTTTTCTTTTATTTTTGAACGTATGATTACAAAGAAGAAAAAAAATGTTAGTGAACAGCAGAAAGAAAGTTGTAAGGACCAACAAAAAAGTAATTACAGTACCAGTGATCATTGTAATTAGTATTAGGGTCTTGTATAAAAAGGTTGAAAAAAACGTAATGGATTGTGATTTCTAAGAAGAACCATAACACAAGGCATTTCTGCACGGAACAGCCAAGGTAGCTCGAAAAAGTATTGAATACCCCCAGGCGATGCAACGACCAAAAGAACAGCCTATTTTCTTAAGTAGTAAGAGGAGACCTGAAGATAAAAGTTTACTATGTGCTATGTACTAAAGCAAAATTATGCTTAGTGGTAATAGTAATAAGGATGATAAAAATGATTTTTTTCCCTCATAACAGTCACAGATTCAATGAAAATGATAAAAAGAAAATGAAAGTAATAATGATAAATTAATAATAAATTTATCAATGTGGCATTTATTGTAAATAGCAACTATGCTGATGATTATTTTAAAACTATGATTGATATCTTTTAAAGTTAATATAGGTATAAAAAACGGAAGGAACATATGAAAACGGAAGAATAAATAAGCTAACGAAGACCTCGTTAATAGGGATGAATACTATATAGATACGACATCTTATACATGTTTCCTATTTCATCAATTGCTCGACAGGATTGTTATTCACATCTCTCTAAAGCGCCCTCTAAATGATCAATTTTATGATGCAATATTCGGTTTTGTACAATATTATTGAAAGTGTAGAGATAGTCTTGAAGAAGGACACAATAAAATGCCGACATTAAAAGGAGTTTGATATCCTGTTGCACAATATGAAAGCATTGATTAGTGTGAGGGTAACATTGCGCAGTATCTTGTCAGTGTGCTTCCTGTCCTCATACCGTCGACATGTCTGGCAAGAAGTATGATCGACAATTAATAATGGAAATCATACAACTGTTCAGAGATTTACTTGTATTGTGACAGGTTAAAAGGAAAGAATACAATGACAGACCAGAGCAAGACAGCGCATAAAAGTATAATGAAAATTGCCCACAGACTACATGAGATGATATAATTAAGAAAATAAATTCCTCTCAGAAAAAAAAGGAAATCTGGGGCTGGTTCAGATGACGTGTCTCAATCAACGCTTTGCTATTTTTATGAGATGCAGTTTCTAGTGTGATCAAGAAACGCCTTGACAGTCTAACCACAATAATGCAATGTACTGGGATTATCTGCTGATACACAAATAGGCTTCTGCAGCGCACCAAACAGAGCATTTATAATTGCAAACGCATTCTCAACAATGAGTCTTGTTCTCCTAATCCGAGAATTGGATATATGTTTAGGATTATTCAGCTCTACTTGGTTACGCGATTTGAACAGGTTTTCAGACAAAACAAGAGCATCATCACCTATCAGTACATATGGAACTGTCACTGTCTAGTAAACAAGCACGTTCAGGGATTGGTCTTTAAGCATCTATACAAATGTTGTGTGACTAAATACCATCAAACACCTGACCATTAACACCAACATGAGTGTGAATTCCATTAGGAATCTATACTCAGAGTTTACAATTGCCACTAATACAATGCTGTATGTTTTCTTGTAGTTCTAGTACATAGATATCGAGTTCGGTAAATATTTCATTTGCACATGCTTGCGCAATGGCAGTGAGGGAAGTTCCATTGCTTTTCGAGGTCCTTTGCAATGACTTTCCATTAATTAATCTGCTGTCCTGGGAAGCTGCAGGAGTAAGATGATAGCTAAATTCACATATATCTGAGTACCGTAATCACTTTACACTAGCACACACAAATATAAACTACATTTTGTAAATTAATGTCATACATAATTATGATATGTTGGTGACGGCCGATTTCTAGCTTGATGCCTCCCCATCAGCAAAATCTTTAACACGAACCCCATCAAAAAGAGGACCAAGACTGATCAACGCGTCTCCGCAACACAGATAATGAATATGCAAAGTTAGCAAGCGCCTGGGCAGTCAAGTTGCAGAAAATGAGTCCTACATACCAGGACTCATACCAGTCAAGTATCCAGTACAGCATCCTTGACAAAGGTTCAGTGAATGAGATGACTGGTAATTCTGAATAGGAGCATCACTCAGGCAGTATTTTTTCCCCTCATTTAGATATTGGAGTTCAAATGTTTGCTTAAGGAATTTTAGTTATTATCTATTACAAATACACAGTGAAGTTTTTTTTTTATTATTATTACAAAAATTAAATCTGGTCATTGACAGGAAGGCATTTTCCACACTACGTGCGCTTCATCTTGTGGTATACTATCACGTGAAAAGAATATTCACATTAAAAATATGTAGTCAACATGAGGACATATTGTAACATATTGTATTATTTTATCACACTAACATATTGCATTCTTTTGGTGCAGTTCATGTGGTTGCTTGTGTTAAAAAAGCTAGTCATTTAGTTTTCAAATAAGAATATTGAAGCGGTCATGCATTCTGTCCATACCTTTTTATATCCATAGAGGCAGTAAATAAACATTTGCATGTTTCCATCACGATACCGCTGATCGAGAGAGGGGAAACTGCACTACTGAATTTCAAATCTTCAAATATATGGTGGGTGGCCAGTAACATAGTGTTACTGATAGCTGCGTCCTTGCAGAGATACATTTTTTTTTTTTTTTTTTTTTTTTTTTTTAGGGGGAAAGGATGATTGAGGCCACCAATATCAGTAAACGCCAAATGCTGCATTGTTCATTTGCTTTTAATTTTCATAATCCTCTAGCTCACTGACCCTTATCTCCTTCAGTAAATTTTCATTGCAGTATTCATGTCTTTTCTTGCACCGCTCCTTCATCCATTTACGTCTTTTTCTCTTTTCTTTTGTGCAACAGGCTGTTGCAATTCCGGTTAAAGCAACATCAGTGTCCGTCATGGTATCTCTCTGAAATCCTTGGCTCGACTGACGATATTGAGTAATATAAGATGGAGCCATGTAAGGGGAGACAAATATTACACAATAATATTGAGTCAGTATATTGTGTCAATAATACTGGTCGGCGGCACTGAAAAATATGGGATTTTCTTCTCCGTTCGATGATAGTTTGACT
>NW_028234440.1:22918886-22923886 GCF_977035675.1 Penaeus japonicus
TTTTTTTTTCTCTTTTTTTTATTCACGAGATATAAATGTAAATCAATCTTAATGTTAAAAGTCTAAACATTTCAAGATATATCGGCAATTTTGATTGTATTTTGCTGATTTATTCTTTAATATTTTCAAATGTTTCAGATTTTGCAACACACACACACACACAGAGGGTGGGAGGGAGACGAGAGAGAGAGAGAGAGAGAGAGAGAGAGAGAGAGAGAGAGAGAGAGAGAGAGAGAGAGAGAGAGAGAGAGAGAGAGAGAGAGAGAGAGAGAGAGAGAGAGAGAGAGAGAGAGAGAGAAATGAGAGCGAACGAGCGTGTGTGTGTGTGTGTGTATGTGTGTGTGTGCACGTGAGTGTGTACGTGTGTATGTTGTGATTAGTAAGCGTGTGTATAAGTGTCCCTACCTGCTTTTAGATTAGATGTGTTCAAATTAATGATTATGAGGCATAGATATGAATCTAATCCTATCATGAACCAAATTCCAAGCTGACCTAATTATCCTCTACATCCGCACCTTAATAATTACTTTCATGTATTAGTACCTCATTCCCATCCTTATACTGAAAGATAAATGGCTACATGATTAACACTATAATTAAATCAATATCAGAGCTCAGCTTCTTTCTCATTACGTCAAAGTTAATCGAGAATGGCTTTTAATTACGGCAATAAGGGTTCTTAGTTACCAAAATTCAAACAGCTTTTGAAGAAACTTTGTGGTTAGGAAGTTTGTTTATTATAAAGTGATCATAATGATGATGGTGATGATGGTAATAGTGTTGTGGTGATGGTGATGATGGTGATAATAGTAGATTTACTACTACCACTATCACATCAACTGCAATAACAAGGATAATGATGGTGATGGTGATGATGATGGTGATAATAATAATACTACTATTGATAATAATGATAACGGTGATAGTGATGATGATGATGATAATAGTACTACTATTAATAATGATACTACTACTACTAATAATAATAATGATACTGATGATAATAATGATATCAATAGAAATGATAAGAATAGTGAATAAATGTAAAAATACCTTATTTCATTAAAATACTAGAGATTCCAGGAACAAAACCTATGCGTCTAGGATGGCTTATATGCTATTTACATGATGCTTATTCTGCGTCTCTCAGCTTTCACTCCCTTATAAGACTTAGCTGCCGGGAGTATCCCCAAGATATCGGAAGTTACTCATATGTAAATACATACATATACATATATATATATATATATATATATATATATATATATATATATATATATATGTATTTATTTATATATTTATATATATGTGTATATATATATATATATATTTTTTTTCTTTTTTTCTTTTTTTTCTTTTTTTTCTTTCTTTTTCTTTCTTTCTTTCTTTCTAACAGCGGGATCGGTTTTAGGAAAGAAAATAATAAAATGAGAAAGGAAAAAAAAAAGCAGACGAACGGTTTAATGATATTAATTTCGCTTGTATTTTTGTCATCTTTATTTCTCTTTTTTCTGTTTCTTTTATCGTCTTGAATCTTCTATTACGATTATTATAATCATTATGATTAACATTATGATTAGTATCATTATCATTATCATTATGATTAGTATCATTATCATTAACATTAGAAAAAAATATTAGTAGTAATAGTATCATTATCATTATCACTATCCTAAATATCATTATTATAAACAGTATATTGATTTTTGCTTCAAAATATTAGGCATTTAGAGCAAACCTTTACTTCTTTCACAAACATTGCATATACTTTATCGGTAGTGCAAGCAGTTCTTGACTGCCGCCCGAGATGGCCTTGCGTCAAGCATGAATATCGGATTCGTGGCTGAAATAAACGACTCAATCACAGTCTGAATAAATGCTTATTAATCCGAGGACCTTCTGCTCTCCCTCCTACGTTTCTCTTTCTCTCTAGTCACACACATACTCCCACAAATACGCTATGATGATTATTCCTATTGGTATTTTTTTACGATCATTATTGGATCATCGTTATTATTATCATTATTATACTCGTTATTGTTACATCATCACCACTTTATACTGAAATTAATACAATCATATTTTCACTTTTATGTTTTCAATCTAAGGCAAGTGATCAATATTGCTCACGCATTGGAGTTCTAATTCCTGGTTCACTCTTGATCAGGTTTGTTTTACGTAATATATTCAGTAATTTTGTATATCAAATCAATTGATATGAATACGCTGTCGTGTTGCTCTTGTTTCATAGCTGTTATCTTTATCATTATCTTCACTTCATTATCAATATCAGTCATCAAATCTGGTATTCACAGTATATAATTTTCTTTTTTTTTCATCCCCTTCGTAACTTTTTAGAAAACCATCGAGGAAATTTCTTACTCGTCAAGTTGCCCAACTTGCATACTTTCTTCTCCTTGTGCAAGAAATCTTCAAAAGGGGAGGGATGGAAAAGGGATGGAGGGGGGGAAGGAGGAGGGGTGGGTTGGACCACGGGGAAGCGGCCGTAGAAGCCAGCTCGGGCACTTATTGACAGGTAAGGGGGGGGGGGGTTTGAGTAGGAGGACGGAAGGCGGAGTGGAGCGCTTCGACCTGTCACTTTTTGCTTTCTGTTTTTTCTTTATTTTTCCCTTTTTTTCTTTTTTTTCCCCCCTTTTATTCCCTTTTCCCTCCCTCTTGTTTTTTTTTTCTTTTTTTCCCCCTTATTATCTCTCTTCTAATTTCTCCTGTTTTTCATATTTTTCTTATTCTTCTCCTCCCTGTCTTTTTTTGTCACAGATGATGGCATTGTAATTATCATCAATCTCGTTTTTGTAGTTTACAGTATGGTTATTATTGTTACGTTGTTACTCATGTAATTCCCGAAATTTTGATAGAGCTGAAAATATCAATATGCATTATGGTTACGTGTATTATTTTCATTTTTCTAAACGATTTCAAATGAATCCTCCTGAGAGTGAGACAGAATTATATATGTATACTTACATACATACATACATACATACATACATACATACATGCATATATATATATGTATATATATATATATATATATATATATATATATATAATATATTATATATATAATATATATATATATATATATATATATATATATATATATATATATTATATATGTATATATAAATATATATATATATATATATATATATATATATTATAAATATATATATATATATATTAGAAATATATATATATATACATAGTATATATATATATATATATATATATATATATATATATATATTTATATATATATATATATATATAATTTATATATACATATATATATATATATATATATATTATATAATATATATATATATATATATATATACATATATATATATATATATATATATATACATATATACATATATACAAATATGTATATATATATATATATATATATATACTATATATAAATATATATATACCATTAGCATCGAAAGGTCCAAAAAGAGACTCCCAGAATTATCAAAGACTCGGACTGGCACTCCAGCCCATTTCTTGAGACACGCGATTGCTAGGAGGAGGAGGAGAAGAAAAAGTAGAAGAAGAAGAAGAAAAAAGAGGATGAGGATGAGGAGGAAAAGGAGAAGGTGAGGAAGAAGAAGAAAAAAGAAAAAGAAAAAAAAAAGAGAAGAAGAAAAAGAAGGATGAGGAGGAAGCGGAGAAGGAGAAGAAGAGGAAGAAGAAAGATGAAGAGGAAGGATGGGAATGAGTACGAGGAGGTTGTTGTTGAGGTGTATGAAAGGGTGGAAGGGAGAGGGAGGGAGGTGGAGGGAGGAGCTGGAAGAAGAAAAGAGAAAAGACAAGAAAGTGTGTGTGTGTGGGGGGGGGGGGGGGGGGTATAGGGGGGGTAGGTGTGATAAATATAGTGATTGAGATTTATGGAGAGGAAAGTGTCAATGAGAAAAAAAAAAAAAAAATGATGATGATGGTAAGAATGACCATATATACGATGATGATGAAGATGCATGAAAATGGATAATGCTTTAACATGAAGCAGGTGGACTGACAACATTGTTTCTTGTACTCTTATTACTATTCATACACCCACAATATATATATATATATATGTATATATATATGTATGTATATATATATATATATATATTTGTATATATATATGTATGTATATATATATATGTATATACATATGTATACATATGTATATATACATGTATATATGCATATATATATGTATATACATATATACATATATATATATATATATATATATATATATATATATATATATATCTATATACATACATATATATATTTTATATATATATATATATATATATATATATATATATATATTTAATATCTATATATGTATATATATATATTATATATATATATATATATTAATATATATGTATATGCATATATATATTTATATATATATAAATATGTATATATATACACATATATATATATATATTTACATATATATGTGTGTGTGTGTGTGTGTGTGTGTGTGTGTGTGTGTGTGTGTCTATAAAACCTCGTTATCACTGCTCTGCTAAGAGCATATAGGAAACTTCCTTGATGGATGTAAGGAATTTGGTTAGACAATTCTTATAGCGGCTCGTTGTGGTGATATGGTTAGGAGCCGGGACTCCCACTCAGAGGGCCCGAGCTCAATTCCCTGTCAGGGAGGTAAGATTTATATATATATATATATATATATATATATATATATATATATATATATATATATATATATATATCTGTGTTATGTGTGTGTGTGTGTGTGTGTGTGTTAGGTAGCATTTCGTATGCCTTTTATTCTTCTTATGATTTGTTTCTTTTACTTATGTTTTGTTTTAGTTTACGTTTTTAATCAGTACTTCTGGAGCCTGCGATTCACTTACTAGTATTCTACGGTTTCCTTAGCCTGTTATGCTATTTTTTATTTCCATTAATTTTTCCCTTAATTCTTAGTAACTCTTCTCCACCTTCTAAGG
>NW_028234440.1:22943886-22951386 GCF_977035675.1 Penaeus japonicus
ATTCTTCTGATTGCAAGATCCTAAATTGATAATTCACGTGGTTGAGATGTTGCTAGAAGGAATAAAGGTTTCCATGACATCGATGCTTCCCTTTTTAGGAAAGTTTGGTCTCCCTTGTTAGTGCTCTTAAGATTTCAACAGCTCGTGGCTGAATGAATTATGTACTCTTCTTTGTTTCGCTTCTTTTTTCCTTTTTTCTTTTTTTTTATATATCCTTTGTAGACTTTAAACACAAGGAACATCAGTCCCTTGCGTTCACCACTTTTTCGAATCTAGAATTAATTTTCAACTTTATTACATGGCAGGGCTGGCTATTTGCCTTTAAGAAGCTAGGCTAGCGATTTACATGTCGCCAAGTCTTTTTTTTTAGTTGTCATCGTGAAATCATGCGGTATTCTTTTCATATTAGAAAAGGCTTTTGTTTTATTTGCTCATCTTGGCAAGTCGATAAAAATGTTCATGAAATTACTTTTTTTTTTTTTTTTTTTTACTTTTACCACAAGAAAGGATGTATAAAGGGGAAAATATTACTCATTAGTATTTACATTTGCATCTGGAAACTTGTCATTCGTCTTTCTTCTTCATCTCCTTTTAGTTTAGATCTAAGAGTACACAGTATTTTGGTGTTGAATCTGGAAATTAGCATATGAATATTTGCTTTGCTGACAAAGAAGTTTAACTTGTAAATACTCTTCTATCTCGGCAAAAGAAAATGAAACAGAAACGTTGTGATTCTTTTAAAATTTGGAGAGACTTAGGTTTGCTCTGAAAAAACAGTGTGACACAATTCTTTGCACAGATACACATTCGCACACATACACAGGACCTACGTGTAGCAACTCTACGGTCCTCTCTTTCTTTCTATCTATTTATTTAAACAGACAGACATAAATATAGATAGGCAGAAAAACGAATAGATAGACAGACATATACACAGACACACACGCTGATAGATAGACACAGATGCGAAGATAGATAGATATAGATAAATATAGATATATATATAGATACCTCCCTCTCTCTCTCTCTCTCTCTCTCTCTCTCTCTCTCTCTCTCTCTCTCTATATATATATATATATATATATATATATATATATATATATATATATATACATATATATATATATATATATATATATATATATATATATATGTATATATATATATATATATATTTATGTTTATATATACACTATATATGTATATGTATATATATATATATATATATATATATATATATATATATATATATATATATATATATATATATTATATATATATATAATTCATCAACCATCTATTTTCACCGTTTGTCCTGCTATTCTAAGAATATTTTAAGTGTACCAATAACCAATCTATATATTCTCAACACGAAAGGAGAATTCATCATTTTCTTTTTATAGGAACTCGCCGTACTTTCAAGCTCTGACATCCTGATTCCAATTGCGTCAGACCCGAAATAGGCAAAGGCCAGAGCTTCCTCCTGGCCCAATCTGACCCTGCGGGTAGGAAAGGCTGCAAGAAAGTATCGGAAAAATGCTAATGTAATAGACGTCAAGCCAAGGGTTTTGAAAATTGCAAATCCACTTCCATGTGGATATCTGGACGAAATTTCATTAGGGTCGTAACGGGTGGAGAAAAGTTCACACATAAGCAATCGTCTTTGGGATTTTTTTTTCTTATACATTTACTTTCACCTTACAACATAGAGTTGTTTTTTCTTTACCCTACCTCCCCTCCAGCTCTCCAACTTTGCTCTTCACATCCCTACTACCTATACCTCTCTATTTCTCACTTCCTCTCTCTTTCTCTCTTCGTTTCTCTCTCTCTCTCTCTCTCTCTCTCTCTCTCTCTCTCTCTCTCTCTCTCTCTCTCTCTCTCTCTCTCTCTCTCTCTCTCTAAAACACGACCTTTTCTCTGCTCGACTTCTTTCTCGATTTTTTCCCTATCACCCCTCTTTCTCTCTTTTCTCAGTCCTTCTGTCTTTTCTTCGTTACCTCTCTCACTACCTCTTCTTCGTACCCACTCTAAGATTTCTGCCTCACCCCACCCCACCCCTCCCCTCCCCCGCCTCGATTCCTCTAGTCAAACGTCCCCCCGCTTCGCCATTCTCTATGTTTCTATATTGGACTGATAAAGTCAAGCAGCGTCTGATATCTTTCAATCACTAATCCCATTATTTTCGTCAGCCGCAATAGTGCTGGAAGCTCTAGTGTATGGTATTGGATAGGGACGTCGCCTTGATCCACTTTTAAACTAATCTCATTTGTTTATCTAAAGAAGGTTCATCGTAATATTATGATTTGCCAAGGAAGACCTTTTTTTAAGAGAAAAAGGAGGGTGTTATGAGAGGATTGGCAAAAGCAAAAAGAGGGTGTGGAGAAATGCTATTATTAGTTTATCAAGCATAAACTTATGTTGCGTAGGTAAGTGAAATAGGATAGGAAAAATATTTTAAAAATATCGGTCACTGTAAAGGAAAAAAGAGATTATAAATAAGGTTCCTTTAGAAGTCGCTCGCTGTAAAGATCCCGAATTACATTTTGCGTAGATATAAAGAGAATGCCACTTACTACGGACACACTTTGGGTGTACGGGTTCGTTTTCTTGGTTAACGCTCCGTTTCGTGTACATCCTCCTTTATTTCCAGACTGTAAGGATCCATCAGTGTACCACTCATAGTCATTATTCAGAGTTTCAAGATGCTCACAAATGGTTGCAAGGGCGTGTTGCTTAAGTAAAGCTGGGGAAACTGTCTTTTTTAGGGACATTAGCATAGAATGCGTTCACTGTCGACATTGTCCACGGTGGAATAGAACGTCCATATGGGAACCTATCCAAGGACATATCTAATTGGTGTATGAATATGTATATCACTTCTAACCATGAATTTGTGTATGACTCGGTATTGTTATGCAAAGTTGGATTCTCTATCTTATGTTTAAGTTGCCTTTGGAACTCTGTAATATAGAGGGATTCTTCACTTGCTTTATCACCAAATATAGTATTAATGTATAACAAAAATCTTGAGTGGCTTCGGCCGCTCCCCCAGGCTTTTCTTTAGGTTCATAATGAGCTCGGTGTCATTAACAGTCACCCGAGATACTTGTATTTGTAGCAGAGAACTAGTTCAATGTCATCTTTATGAAAGTTTGGCAAAGGGATTGTAAGAGGATTGATTGCATATATATTTTTTTTTCAACTGCGATTATCAAACCGCACTCAGTATAGTTTCTGCAGACAGTACATTAATAATCTGTTGAATTATATCCTCGGATAAGGATTTAATGCAGATGTCATCAGTATAACAAATAATGGAATCACTGCCCTCAAGCGGTATATTGCTTAATGATTTGTGCATTAGAATGTTAAATAGCATGGGGCTAAGTACGCCCCCCTGAGGCGTGCCAAGCTCAAATATTTTAGAGTATGAACTTTTGATTCCCCTGAGCAGAATATGAGCAGATCGGATTGATAAATACATTTGAATCCATGTTAAAAGTTTACCTTGAATACTAAAGCTAGCCAGTTGCTTAATAATAAGGTCTCTGTTTACAATACTAAAGGCAGATTTGGAATCGAAAAATACAGTTTGCAATCCATGCTGCGAATGTCAAGTACTCTGCAATGCAGTGCGGAGGGATACGTCCTGGGAGGAATCCATATAGTCTGGGAGATAACTTGGCAGGTATGCGATACACGAGTCTTCTCAAAATGATTCTCTCAATGAGTTGGGTCGTTATTTTCCAGTGTTCGGTTTGGGTATAGGAATGATTAAGCCTTTACTCCAAGAGCTTTGGAGTATTCCTTAGGATAAGCTTAGTTGATAAAGATGTAAAAGAGGGTTACCTGGTACCTGAGCAATTAGTCAAAGTATACTCTAAGTAATGCTATCCTCGCCTGGGCCGGTCCCCTTCTGAAGTGCATGATTTAATTCCCAATCAGTTATTTTGGCAGAGAAAAGGTCGTGTTTTAGAGAGAGAGAAAAAAAAAAGAGAAAGAGAGAGAGAGAGAGAAAACAGGTTGTGACAATGTTTTAATCTATATTTGTTTTCGTATTGTTAAGTTTATATTTTATTCTCTGTGGAAGTGAATTCAGTTGGGAGGCTCTGGCCCAATGATCCAGTAATATGTTGGCCTGTTCTAATGGGCTGTGGAACTGCGGAGTGGCGACAGCTTTACCTGACATCCTGTTGATATTTCTCCATACCACAGCTACAGAAGTTTGGTGGTTAATACTCTGTAGAAATTGTTCCCAGTATTTACTCTAGATTTGAGCCTTTAATTCTCTGAATTCTTTATTGACTATGAGGAACCGTACATTTTTTGTCATCCCTGTAACAAGTAGCAAGCTCCTGAACTCGTTCATGCTCCCTACTTAAAATGAGGTCATTTATCTATTTTGGTGCGTGAGGGAGGGAGGACTTTTTTCTTTTAGAGTTTTCTTGATCAGACCTAAGTATTTTAGTAGCCAGTGACAACTTTTATCAGATCCTGAGAGTAATTTTCGACTGTTGTTACGACATGGGTGCTATACCAATCATAAACACGTGCCTTGAAGTAATGCTCCTGTCCCGGTGGGATTGTAAGTTAGGTCTGGGTGCTATATGAGCTATACTGCTATCTACATTATTTTCTATTAGGATTGGTAAGTAGTCACTAGCTAACTCAGGAACCAGTGAAGTACAAACATTACCATTTATAAAATCTCTGCCAATTACATAACCTAATCTAACCTGCCACCTCTCAAATGAGTCTGTTTATCTGTGTCATATACAGTCTTTGATCTTTTATTGACAGAATGTTTAAAATCTTCCCCATTGCTGTTACTCTGGTGATCCTCATATTGTGTGTCTAACATTAAAATCGCTCATACATAATGTTCCTTGATTATGGATATTGGGTAGAGAACTATTCAGAACTTCGAGCTCCTGACATACACATTATATAATGAGAAGAACCCAGAGGCAGTCTGGATTCTTGAATGATGGAACTGCACGTCGGTGTTCCCGGACTTTTCACTAGTTCATGTGGCAGTGTTAGTTTCACATCAGTCAACAAACCCGTCATGGCTGTATGTATTTACATATGCGCAATACCTTTTAAATTCATATTAGTAGCAGCTGCAAACGGCTCTTGTACGCAAGTCACATCAACATTATTTTTACGAATATAAAACTCTAGGTCACTTAGATTAGGCTTAATGCTACGCATATTCCATGATATAAATTTGACTGTGCGCTTATCCATATATGATTTTTTTTTTTTTTTTGATAGTCTACACTTCATACTGTAATATCCTCTAATAGCAATGCTTATTACTTCACAAAAATCACACATATACATAGCTGTATAACCATAATTTTCCTCACAGGAGGCAGACCTAAATTTAAAAGTATACTTTTTAACTATTAATTCTTAGCTTTGTTCCTTCAAATGGTGTGTTGACGGGGCTTTTCTTTGGTTCATCACATGATTTGAAGGCAATGCCTCCAATTTGTCATCCAGGGAGCATATCAACGTAACTCTGCTGGTGACGAGCGACATAACTATAAGATGAGAAGAGAGTGTCTCCTCGCACGAGGTCGAGGGGAGTTTCCCCTTGGGACGGAGCGGTGTTGCCAATGCATTCCAACCATTTGATTTTCGCTAATTTCGTTGTGCCTTCCGGGAAGGCGAGACGAACATATTTCGTTCTGGGTGCAAGTGCCGTCTTGTTAACTTTTTCTTGCTTCTTGTTCTCTATATATTTTTAGGTTTACGACTTACTAAAGTAAAGACGTTATCATCTCCATCAGGACCTTCCACATGGGTATCGGTAGTATTAACTTCATTAGCTGCAGTGCTTGCTTTTTTCATGGCTATGAGTCATGACATTGTTGCTAACATTGTATTATCAATAAAGGTAATAACATTATTATATTCTATAGTATATCAACTGTGAATAGACATTTGATAAATGTTGTAATAGGGTATCACATACCGAATTTCGGATATAGCATAAGTACATCTTCTAGCACAGTTGATGTTGTGAAATAATTACATAACTCTGCATACCTCATGCTAGGTTGCCTGAAAGGTTGTATCATATAGCACTCTGAAATGTAATGTTCAAGTGTTCGTTATACTCTTCGTTGCAAAGTCTTCATTTAGTTTCTTCTACATTGCATTCTGAACTGACCTGCCAATACATTCTGTATCCAAGTCTAATTCTTGCAGTCACAATATCACATTGTCTTGTCCTTGTCTTCTATGAACCATAAATGAATCTCTCCTCCGAAAACTGGTCAAAATGTTTTATGCTACAGCTTTCAGGTCTTTGAGAGTTTGTTAGCTCCATCAGGTCCTCCCCATTGGATGTTCTTATTATGTGTGAAATCCTAGCAAGAGGTATGCCAAAGTCTATATCCACAATTTGCTTATCACATCCTGCCCTCGCTAAGCGATCAGCATGATCATGCTTAGCGATTCCAACATGCGATGGTATCCACACAAAATGTATAACATGTCCCCATTCCTTGGCGCGATGTACATTTATTCTTATATCATTTACGATATTTCCAACACCTTTATCAAGAGTTTTCAGAGCCAGGAGAGCACTCTGCGAGTCGCAGAAAATTACTCCTGAGCCATGTGTTAACAGAAAGTCTGTGGCTATGAGTATTCCTGCCAACTCAGTTTGCGTAGTGCTCGCCCAGTCATGAACCCTCTTACAATCTTGGTGCTGCAAAATATTGGTTTTATATACAATATAAGCACATCCTGCTCTACTCATAGTCATTATTCAAAGTTTCAAGATGCTCATTAATGGTTGCAAGGATGTGTTGCTTAAGTACAGCTGGTGAAACTGTGTCTTTTTTAGGGACATCAGCATAAAATACACTCAATGTCGACATTTTCCACGGTGGAATAGAACGTCCATATGGGAACCTACTCAAGGACATATTTAATTGGTGTATGGATTTGTATGTCACTTGCAACCATGAATTTGAGTGTGACTCGGTATTGTTATGCAAAGATGGATTCACTATCTTATATTTAAGTTGCCTCTGGAACTCTGTATTATAGAGGGGTTCTTTAATTGCTTTGGCACCAAATATAGTATTAATGTATGATATTCTTTCGTAAATAGATGGCAAGTTGAGTTCCTTTCTCATGTTCACAATCCTCGTTGTTTTGGGGGCACCGAGAATGATCCTCATGGCTGCATTCTGTACAATTTCTAGACAAGTTAACTCTGATTCCCTAAATGATATAAGGTGTAAGGCACGGAAATCTACGACTGACCGTATGTATGATAAGTAAAAGAGTCGTGCAATGTTAACATTGACACCATGTTCTCTACCAACAAGAGTCTTGAGTGGCTTCAGCCGCTCCCACAGTCTTTTCTTTAAGTTCATAATGAGTTCTGTGTCGTTAATAGTCACCCGAGATACTTGTATTTGTGGCAAAGATCTAGTTCAATGTCATCTATATGAAAGTTTGGCAGTGGGATTGTAA
>NW_028234440.1:22981386-22986386 GCF_977035675.1 Penaeus japonicus
ACCCACACACACACCCCACTCACACACTCTAACATCATCTCACTTAACAACTACTCAAACAAACACCACACAAAATCAGAAAGCCCACACAATACCCACACACACACAAACACACACTCCACACATCACATCACACACATCAAACACACCACACACACACCACAACACTGATAGAGAGTAGATATATATAGAGAGAGATATAGATTGAGAGTGATTATATTAGAAACCACAAACTCACACTCACACACACTCACACACATCTCACTCCACACTCACACACTCCACACTCAAACGATACAACTCTCAAAACTCTACAAACTTGACACACACACCCCACACCCACTCCATCTCACACACACTACACACACACCCACTCACAAACACACACCACACACACACACCCACACACACAAACACACACCACACACACACACACCTCACACTCAACAAACACACAACCACCCCCTCCACACTCACACTCACACAACCACAAACGACACAACACACACATTCATCCACACACACCACACAACATACACTCACACACAACACTTTCCACTACACCCACCTCACACACACACACACACACACACACACACACACACACACACACACACACCACACACCCCCCCCACCCCCCCCCCCCCCCACCCCCCCCCCCCCCCCCCCCCCCCCCCCCCCACCCCACACACACACACACACACACACACACACACACACACACACACACACACACACACACACACACACACACACACACACACACACACACACACACACACACACACACCCCACACACCCCCCCCCCCCCCCCCCCCCCCCCCCCCCCCCCACCCCCACCCCCCCACACACCCACACACACACACACACACACACACACACTCACACAATAACCAACTCCTAATCCAATAAAACATAAATAAGAGTGAGTTGAGATCAGTCCCTTCTCTTCTCACTCTCCTCACATCATCACCCTCCTCTCCTCTTCACTCACTCTCATCTCATCACCCTCACTCACCTTCACACACACTCACACTCACTCTCTCTCTCGTCTCACACACTCACTCTCTCTATTCCCTCACATCTCTCTCTCTCTCTCCTCTTCCTCTCCTTCACTCCAACTCAACACTCTAGGCTCACTTCTCTCCCTCTCTTCCCATTCTCTGTCTGTCTGTCTTCTCGCTCTCTCTCCTAACTCATCTTATTCTCTCGCTCCGTCTTATCCTGCCTTTTGGCTTTTTGCTCTCTGTTAGAAAAAAACAGTCACTGTCACTCGAAAAAAGAGAACGACAGGGAGTTTATCACAAAAAAACGAATTGCTATCGACTGAAATCCTTGGTTTGAGCGTTCCCGGTCAGCAAACTCAAACACTTACACTACACCCACGACTAAGTACAAAACACACACACACACACACACATATGTATATGTATATGTAAATTATATATATATATAAATATATATATATATCTATATATAAATAAATCTTATATATCTAGATATGTTAATAAATTTAATGTATATATATAAACTATTATATAATATATATATATATATATATATAATATATATATAAGTATATCTATGTAATAATGGATATATCTATATATATATATATATATACATAAGAGTGAGGATATATATAATATCAATATATATAATATCTATAAATATTAATATACATATATATTTTCTTTACTATTATATTAACCATATATAATAGATAGAAATATAATATATATAGATAACTATGTCTATAAAATATGAGCAGAGAGTTTGTCAGAATGTGTAAGTAGATTGTGGAACATAAAACGGTTAGTGCCATTGTAATAATAATAAGAATAAAATTGACTAAGTTTGAAATTGTGATTGCGTGTGCATATATAAGGAATCGCCAATTAACTTCTCACAGACCGTCCCATCCGAGGGGAAGGGATAGTACGACAGCCGACGATTTTTAAAAAGTCATCCCTATTTCTAACAGGACCTGTACCGTGTACCACAGGTTGGGGCTCAAGCGTAGTAGCGAAGGTGTACCGTCTTTACCGTCACCTGGTGATTCCACGTGTCTGCTGTCATGCTGTCTCACGCTCCTTAGCCGCTGTTGCTAGGCTTTGGAATAACGCCGTGATTCCTTTTCCAAATCCTTCGATGGTGGAGGCTCTGGTGGCTTATCCTTCTTTCCCTTTCTCTCTCCCCGCGTCTCCTCTACTATCAACCCTCATTACCTCTCGTTCTTTTTTTTTTTTCTGTCCCTCTCTTACAGGCAATCTTTGTGATTAATTCACATTTCTTCTCCGATTCAATTAGTATCGGATCCCCTCTCATCTCTCTCTCTCTCTACCTCCTCTCTCTCATACTCTCTTTCTCATCTTCTCTCTCTCTCATCTGTCTGTCTCGTCCCCTTCTCTCTCTCTCTTCTCCTCTCTCTCCTCTCTCCTCTCTCAACACTCTCTCTCTCCTCTCTCTCTCTCATCTCGCTCCTCTCTCGCCTCCCTCAATCTCTCTCTCTCACTCCTCATCACTCTCTCTCTCTTTCTCCCCTTCCTCTCTCTCTCCTTCCCAGCGCCCCACACTAAGGCTATGGATGTTCAGGTGACCCGAGAACGACCCATAACTCAAAACTATGTTTACATACGTGAATCTCCTCCTGGCTCCTAATCGGCTTCGTGCTCCCGCTGGGGTTGAAACGGACGGAAGTTTGTGCGCGCACACACACACACACACACACACACACCGACACACACACACAAACATACACACACACACACACACACAACCCACGACACACACACACACGCACACACACCCACACACACACACATATAGATATATTTTACTATAATATATATATATATATATATATATATCATATATATAAATAAAATTATATATACTATATACATATAAATAAATATAGAATATACTACCTATATATATATATATTTATATATAAATAATATATAAAAAATATATATAATAAATATATATATAATGTATATATAGATAATATATATATATATATATATATATAAATATATAATATATGTATGAATTCATGATACGTATATAAGGTGTGTATAAATAGGTCTATCCAATCAATCTATCCTATAATGAGTATCTATATATAATAAAATATATATATATATATATATATATTATGTCTGTATGTAAGTAAGTATATCTACATATGTTATTGAAATGTGTTACAATAAATATATAAATATATAATATATATATATATAAATAATAAAAATAAATTGTGGTGTGTGTGTGTGTTTGTGTGTGTGGTGGGGTTGTTTTTGTGGTTGTGTTTTTAAATATATAATATATATATATAAATATAATTATTTATATTATATAAATTATATATATATTAAAAAATATTTATCTAAAAAAAATAAAATAATTATAAAAATATAATTTATATATATATATAACTAATATTAATTTTTATAAAATCTATATGTTTTATATATATTTTATAATAAAAATATTAAAAAACTAATAATAATATAAATAATATAATATATATAATATTATATAATCTATATATATATATATTAAAAAATACAACACACACACAACACACACACAAAATATCATGGATGTAGAAATCTGTGTAGAAGTCCCCTATACTTTTTATAGAAAAAGTGACGTGTAAAACACCGACAAAAACGAATCAGGAAAATCCCAAACAATCTTCGCAAAGGGCGGCGGCGCGGCGGAGGAGAGGATGAGAGGGGAGAGGAGAGGAGGGGGAGTAAGCGGAGGGAACCGAAAACAGAGACGGGCGGAGAAAACAGCGAAGAGGAAACCATAACAATAAGGAGCTGCGACGCGTTTACAGGACGGAAGGAATGCTGGGGATGAGCGCCGAAGTGGGGAAAACGAGAGAGAGAAAGAAAAGGAAGGAGAGGGAAAAAAAAAAGAAAGGCGCTTTGAGAATGCAGGGGAAAAGTAGCGTGGAGAGGAGGCCCAGGTGGGGTCGGCGGGCAGGGGCCCGTTGCAGATAAGGTCCCCTGGGAGGGGCCCCGGGGGGTGGGGGGGGGGGGGAGACGTGAATTTTGCATCGTCTGGAGCAAAAGGAATCACAAATGTTGACAGTTTTCCCGGAGCTAAAAGGATTGTAGAAACGGGAAAGACACAATAAAAGAGGGAAGAAGAGGAGGGGAGGCAAAGGGGGAGAAGGGGGGGGTGGGGGGGTGGGGGTGGGGGTTGGGGTTTTAACTTGACCCGCCTCGAGGGGGTGTGAGGGAAGGACGTGCGCCTAGACCCCTCCCCGGCCAAAGGGCACGAGCCCCGCCCGCCGTGCAGCTGTGTTTTGTTCAGGCGTGCTCGGGCCCAGTTTTGTGTCGGCAAGCAGGAAGCGATACTGGGATGAGCTGATCCTCTATATAGAAAACACAACTTCAAATTTCAATTCATTACCCCCTGGGCGGGGGGGCGGGCGGGGAGGGAGGGGCGGGGGGGGGGCGGCGGGGCCCGCGCTGAGTATCGTGTACTGTAGGGGAGCTCCTGCATGAAGGGGCCACTGAAACAGATGTTGTTGAAACAAGTGGCCCAAAGGGCAGGGCACTTCGTAATAGAAGGGAATTAATCACCCGGGGATAGGTTGCCGTCCTATTTTTGTTAACCTTTTTTGCCCAAACAACAAAGCGAACACACAAATTGAAAATTTTATTTTATAAAAAATATATATAAATTATATAAATAAATATATATATATAAAATTACAAAATATATATATTTTAAAATTTATATTTATAAATTTTTAAAATATAAATATAAATTTTGTGTGTGTGTGTGTGTGTGGTGTGTGTGTGTTGTGTGGTGTTTATTTAAAAAAATATATATATATATATATTAATATATATATATATATATAATATAATAATATATAATTATTTTTTTTTTTTTTATATATAAATACATATATAATATATATATATATATATATATAATATAAATATATTATATATAAAAAACAATAAAAACAA